>NW_024728880.1:0-23605 GCF_018991925.1 Homarus americanus | reverse complement strand
CTTCGACCTTTGGAAAGGTTGTATTTATTTCTAGTTGTGTTGCTTCATTCAGCATGATGCCAAGGGGACCTGACCACTTGTTGTTGCTCTTTGTAGGACCATCAAGTTCCTGGATGAGATGACGAAGAGGTAGCTCGCCTGTATGTAAATCACATACAATCCAAACAAGTCTTCTTCCTAGTTTTTTCTCTAAATGCGTCATTACACCCCCCTGCCATCCGGTGTTCACTGCGGTTGAATCTCCACCAACAGCCTGCAGTGAACTGCCAAGTCCTCTCTCCTGAACCCAACATAAAATATGATCAGCAATGACCTCTGCATGTTTCTTCCCTTCCACTTCAGTTTCGGGAGCAAAGTGAAACAAAAACCGACCACCAGGCTCAGAACAGACAGAGTAGTGTTCTTCTTTGATGAGACCTGGAAACTTTCTGTTCACTCCCTCTACTTCTAGCAAAACTTTTGTGTCATCTATTCTTCCATCAAACAAAAGACAGGAGAGCCCTCCCTCGCTTAAATCTTTTTCATGCTGATCAGATATTTCCTTCATTATTTTTTCTTGTGCTCTTCTAATTTTATTATGATCTATCACCAAAGATTCATCCTCTCGGCTGATGAGGCCTGCATCTATCCAAGCGGCAGTTGCAATTTCTGCAGCCTCACGAAGTCCAGCATGGTGGCAAATACTAGCTAAAGCAATGTTTGAAATATTTCTTGTGTTGTATTTCATTTTCTTTGGTAAAGGTTCAGATGGCTCTTTGGAACTATCATCTGATGTTGCTTCCTGTTCATCAGAAGAACTATCAAAGAAGTGATAAACATCTTGACACAGCTCTTCCTCTCTTTGGATGGCTTCTTCACTCTTCATTTTCTTCTTTTGTTCCCTCTCTCAGATTTGTTCTCTCTTCTTGGCATTAGCAATCTGCTTCTTTGTTTCTGAATAACCTATTGAACCCATTTGCATACTTCCTTGGCCTTCTGCCTTTGTCCTCTGTGCCTTTATAAATTCAAGCTCTAAAACAGGGATCTTCTTTTCACGAGGACAACCACAATCAATGTGGGAATTATTTTCTCTCTTACCTGAGTGAGAACAGTTGGATTCAGAACATAATTGTATGGAGCACTTGCAGGTCGAAATGTCAAACAGAGTATCAAGTGTGTGCAGAAATTCATTTTTCCTGGCCAAGTTTCCTTTACCAAGTGATGTTTCAACTGCTTTGTGCCATAATTTCGTTAGTTTTAGCTCAATAGTTCGACACTGATTAATCACAGGTGGTTTGAATAGTGCATTAGCTTTTGTCCATTGATGCAGAAGAGGGACTATCATGTCATTTATGAGTTCTTTATCTGTATAGTTCCTTCTGTCCTTTGCATTTTGTTCTCGAAGGAGTAACCCTAATCTTAGCATGTCTCTCACTGTTGGAAGTTCTGATACAGGAAGCTCCTTCCCTTTACCAACTAGCAGGCTCAAGTGGGTTGACAACTGACTTCTTGTCTTCAATTTTGACATCTTCACACTATCTGACAAATAGAAAAATATTTCAATGTTTCATAATTCAATTATTGTTTCAAAAAATATCAATTTGTTTATCAAAAATGCTGTAACAGAAATAACATAATAATTTCTTAGAACATAATGTTTTATACAATGATATAAGTAACTGCGACAATCAATATGCCCTACTTACAATAATTAAAATGTAGAATTCGTCTGGTAGAGTAGGTGCAAGTGCAATGAGAGCAAACCACCGTCTATGATATCTAGAAGGAGAGTGAGCCAGGCGCCTTATCCTCACGCTTGGTACAAGTCAAAACAAGAATTAAACTGTCCCACACGGAGAGCCTGTTCATGTTCATGTTCTGACATGCATATTGTACACAAGCTATAGAACCATAAAATACTCCATAATCCATATACTTACATGAGATTAGTTAATATCAAGTGACTAATTCTAATCAAGTCTCATTAATTTGTTGAAATACTGATATTTGAAACTTTAAGGTATAATTGATGTAGGTGAGGGTTATTTCAATTCATTTTTGTTTGCTAATCTCAAGTTTAGACATAAAAAGAAACAATGTTTTGACTACTGAATTTGATTTTGTATGTTGACAAATTGTACACCCTAGTAGTTACGTCTGTAGATATTTGTTTTGCTACTCTCTGATTTTGATTCAATTTGTTCTTTGACCTTTTTCACATATTATCTGAATTGTAAAACAGTGTTAGATTGCATTATTATTATTATTATTGTTGTTGGAGGAGGAGGTTGTCTTTATACCTCTTCGTCTTAGTTAGTGTTACTAGACTACTACTAAAGAATTACCTGACATAAATTATAACTGTTGCCGGGTTTATCTTCGATGTGTATTTTTCCAGTCAGTCCCGTGTATACATTATGGTATATGTTAAAGTCAGGGGTGTCGACACATCAGACTGACAAACATACTATAGATGCCCATCCTGCCACTACAGACATCCACACTACCACTACAGACATCCACACTACCACTACAGGCATCCACACTACCACTACAGACATCCACACCACCACTACAGACATCCACACTACCACTACAGACATCCACACTACCACTACAGACATCCACTCTACCACTACAGACATCCACACTACCACTACAGACATCCACACTACCACTACAGACATCCACACTACCACTACAGACATCCACACTACCACTACAGACATCCACACTACCACTACAGACATCCACACCACCACTACAGACATCCACACCACCACTACAGACATCCATCCTGCCACTACAGATATCCACACTGCCACTACAGACATCCACACTGCCACTACAGACATCCACACTGCCTGAGCCATCCACTACCTACAGACATCCACACCCTTTTCTGGTGTATCCCCCACCACAGACATCCACACACTACCTGCAGACATCCTGCCCACACGCCATCCTGCCACCGGACATCCACCACAGACATCATCCTGCTCACAGACATCCACACCTTGCTGCTTAACACTACGACATCAATCCTCTACACAGACATCCACACACCTGCAGGACATCCATCCCTGCCTCTGGGCATCCACACTTTTCTAGACATCCCATCCTGCCACTACCAGACATCCACTACCTACAGTAAGCCAATATACCTGCAGACATCCACTACAGACATCCATCCTGCCACTACAGACATCCACACTGCCACTACAATCATCCATCCTGCCACTACAGACATCCACACTACCACTACAGACATCCATCCTGCCACTACAGACATCCATCCTGCTACTACAAACATCCATCCTGCCACTGCAGCCTCCCATCCTGCCACTACAGAAACACAAACATCATTGGAAACTCAACAACGTCAGTGAAATATTGAGTTGTTGTTACTGTCGTCAGAAAGTGCAAGTGTGTTCTGTATGGTGTATGTGATGGGACGCATCACACACACCGTACAAGCTGTCTCGTGTATCGTTGATTGTACTGTAAAAAAAAAAAGCTTGTTTAAATAGGGTAGAGGTTATCGTATGTGGGTGTGATAAAGCAGTCAAGTCTGTCTGTCTGGTTTCCATGTGTAATTGTGTGTTTTAGAGGAATACTGTAATATAATTTAAGATGTATTTATTTGGTGTGAATATTCCTCCTGGTGGTGCTATTGTCAAGTTCGAGTCTGAAGGTGGCTGATGTACACAATTATTCCGCATGTTGTTGTAGATTCTTGGCACCAACGATTATCTGTTGTTGAGAGATGCTTTCACAAATAAGTATATTTTCATTGTTTTCTCACTAATTTCTACACACACTCAGATCAGCCAAAGCCATTGAAAAGAGATGTTTATGTTGCAAACGAACGTCTCAAAATGTGGACAGTCTTCATAACCTTAAGATATTGTGGCATAAATTGTTCCTTGCAGCTAAATTACGAGGTTTGTAAAGGTGTAGTTAGTTTGTAGAAGTCGTAGGGGACTGAAAATGTGTTGTCTGCACCGAGATGAGAGAGCCTGGGAGATCTGTAAGGAATTAATGAAGTTTAACTGATAAGGGAGAAAGGTGGTGGTATTTCTCGTGAGTTAGAGTGACGTGATGTCATTAGGGGAAGGAGGACG
The DNA here is from genome assembly GCF_018991925.1 of Homarus americanus. NCBI lineage: Eukaryota > Metazoa > Arthropoda > Malacostraca > Decapoda > Nephropidae > Homarus > Homarus americanus. The sequence goes on along the minus strand of NW_024728880.1, from coordinate 19,502 downwards.
AGGTGTTAGTTGGGAGGAGGAACCGCTGTATATCTGGAGGAGCAGGACTGAATTTTATGACCAATGGAGAACTATGTATTGGTGAGAGAGAGAGAGAGAGAGAGAGAGAGAGAGTTTATGATCAAGTCTATACAATGTATGAAATGTGAGGAGGGAAATGTATCAGGTACAGTACAGGCTTGACTCTTAATGAGAATTGTGTGGTTGTGGTGGGGCGAGAGATGGTGTTGGGTATTGATGGCTGAACCTCCTCACTGTCAGCTTAATACTTGTGTCCTGTTTATCTTCACTTCCCTGAGCAGGTCGTCATCCTTATGGGTCTACTTGCACTTTAGTCAGAATAATTAGAGAAATATGATAATTGTACATTATCATTATTTCGCATAAATTATACTCGGTAGTGTCATTTACTTATAAAGCTGTGAAAAAGATAGAACGAGAAGGCCATAGGAAGTAGATCGTAAGAAGACTGATTCTTTTAGGAAATTTGTATCTTGGCAACTGTGGAAACGCGTGAACTCTTGCACCTGTAATACTCTGCATTAATGTGATCATTACTCTCGGTAAGTGCGGCTTAAAAGCTCTATTCGCGCGAACATGAAGGGGGAAGTTATCTTCAATCTATTTGTAAAAGGGTAAATAGTATATTTCTTAACCAAAATCGTAGACGTCGCGTAACTTACTACCATATATATCGGTGTGTATAAAATAGACAGTCACCTCTGTAAAACAACAGATAACACACACACCGGTACAGTTCCTCGTCAACTTTTTTGTTGTGTCCGATAAAACGTCTTTCAGGCAGGAAAATTTTTCAAACTTAATGACCTCTCCTTGTTTAGCTGCATAAGTGAGATACAGCAAGGTCGCTCTTTACTGCTACATATTACTCACTTGTAAATACATCTCTGTAGAGTATGTTATCAGTGCAAAATTAACATTATCGTAGGCGCTAGACAATTACGTATCATAGGCGCAGTATAATTTGTTTTACTATTGTTTATAATAATTAATTTTTTTGAGAACCTCACAGTTTTGTTATGCTATACCTCCATCACTTTTTTGGTCCAAGTTTTCAATAGATTTCTTGCGCTCCTTAGTTTCGTAGACTTTAGGCATAGTGCCTAGTATGCCTTGGTCATAATGTGGCTCTAAAAACACTACTGGACACACAAATACCCCCTCACACACAGTGATTTTTGGGTAGGAGTAAGAGAGAGAAGAGACCAGCCTGGGTCGTTGACCACAAGATCCCTAGATCGCGCTTGACCTTTCTCTCACTCTCTCTACCTTTTATAAAGCGTTTTATTAAATACTAAAATAAATTTTTAAATATAGTTTAAGGTGTATAGTTTGTGTAATAGTTTTTCTTCAAATACAATATATATATATATATATATATATATATATACACTTGATTTAGCAATCATTAGTACAGTACTCCAAACATACAGTATTTTCACAGTAAATATTTCTATTATAATATACTTGAACATTAATTGCGCCATGTTAATGTATTTTATTGTAGTTATTCAGCTTATATTTCCATAACAAGTTAATAAGAGGTTATGTGGCATCAGTGGCCTTCTGTTAATACTATATCTAAAGGAAAACTATTACACAAACTATACACCTTAAACTATATTTAAAAATTTATTTTAGTATTTAATAAAACGCTTTATAAAAGGTAGAGAGAGTGAGAGAAAGGTCAAGCGCGATCTAGGGATCTTGTGGTCAACGACCCAGGCTGGTCTCTTCTCTCTCTTACTCCTACCCAAAAATCACTGTGTGTGAGGGGGTATTTGTGTGTCCAGTAGTGTTTTTAGAGCCACATTATGACCAAGGCATACTAGGCACTATGCCAAAGTTTCGAAACTTAGGAGCGCAAAAGTATATATATATATATATATATTATATATATATATATATATATATATATATATATATATATATATATATATACATATATATATATATATATATATATATATATATATATATATATATATATATATATATATATATATATATATATATATATATATATATATATATATATATATATATATATATATATATATATATATATATATTCATCATCATTATTATATAACAACTTAATTTGCAATTGTCATTAATGTGAAACACAATTAATTAACTAAAATACGCTTGTAAATTATAGTTGAAATTGATACGGTTGTCACAAAAATTATATTTGCGAATGAAATCGATTTTATTATGACAAGGATAACTGAAGATTAGCCTTCAATTTCGCTAGAGTGCCCTGAATGGTGGGGCTTGGCGACAATGACAGCAGAAATTTGTTTGCTAGTCAGTCAGTCAGTCAGTTCAATATTAGATGCAGATGAAGCTAATTGTGATATCTCTCTCGGTATACACAGGAATTTACACAATGTTGTTTATTATCAACATGAACATACCTTTTAAGTCCAGTCGATAAAATAAACGACAATAGCTGGTTGTAGGGATATTTATCACACTGGTCCCCGCGAGAGTCGCCGTCCTCGCCTCCCTCTCATGCCTCATCTTCTCTCTCAGGAAAAAGTCGGGAAACGTTTGTCTTGTGAGTCTTTGAGTGTCGCAGAGGTAATCAGTGTCGGGAGGGGAGACACTGGCTAGCAGAAACTTTCACCACTAATTACTAGAACTGAAGTATCATCGTAAACACTTAAGTACACCATTACCCTTTAGTAGGTAAGGGAGTTGAAGTTCTTACGATGCTGCTTTTCGAACCTGATTGTGTTTGTGTAAGTAAGACGCCTAAATAGTGTCTGTTCTGGTGTTGGAGATATATGGCCCTAAAACACTAGGATTTCTGTACGTGTGTTAGTTCAGGTGTTTAAAGTTTACATGCTAATGATATTTTTTTTACACAGGGAACGCTATAAACTATTTTACACACACACACACACACACACACACACACACACACACACACACACACACTCAGAGGTTACATAGACATTAGAGTGCCAATAATGAGCCTCTAATATGACCTCTCATATGTCGCGGTGTAACCGATGAATTATATACCAAGATTTGATCGACTCATCTAAACGGTTGAATTATAAGTTTCGCTCACACTTTTCATTCATCCGTTTTCAAACCCTATGCTCTTGTACCTCATGTTAGGGTAAGTTGGTCGACTCTTGTACTTTGAGTGGCTTCAGTTATATTCGATACATAATTCGAGTATGATGTTTACTGTCGTTTATGTGTGACCTATATATGAGGATCCCCTTCTTATCATTCTCCCATCAGCCCTCCAAAAGAGAAGAAAACGTAGCCATGAGTCTAGAAATTAGGAGTTTGTTGAATACGTTGGGGAGAGCAGTTGTCGCGGGTGAGTTAGCGTAAGGCGCCGCAGGCGCCGCGGGGTCTGGCCCTAGCCACCCGCACCCGCTGCCAAATGGTTACAGGAAACTCCCACAAATTCCTATTCTCCGGAGCATTTTCATCAAGTTTTCTACCGGGAGAATCAGGAGTGTGTGGAACACAGAGCGCGCATGTCTCGTCTTACAACGTTGGTGGTCCAAAAAACAAGGTAGCCAAGAGCATTATTGGGAGCAAGGAAACGGGAAGGAAAGCGTTAAATAATCGCAGCGTAAAGTAAAATAGCATCAGGAGTAAAAAGCAAAACAAGTAAGGGCCAGGTTGAATGGAAAATTGAAATACAGTAAGTCTTGGAAGTACTGTAATCATGTTATGAAAGTCACTTCAATTAGAAAGTGAAAGTTAGTTAAGAACCGTCTCGGAAAATTTCTATCGCGTTAATAACCGCGTACAGTATTGGTTTTCTTTTGGTAGCAGCTTTGTTGGCCTTTAGTTACCAAGGGGTGGTAGCCGCTGGAGTTTCCAATGGTAAGGTTAGTTTGAAAGGGGTTACTGTACCTGGAATGATAAGGCCTCTGGAGGTGTTACATAATAAATCTGTGTCTGTCTGTACTGTACCATATATCAGTGCTGTATTTCGGGAGTGAAACAAATGTACCTGTTGTTATGCTCACAGTTGTTTAGGAAGGATATAAGATAACGATTGGCTGTCTCTTTATGTATCTCTTATGAGTGAATACAAGAACTGATCTAGACACTATAGCGCTTCTGTACACACGAGCCATGAGACGACGTGATGGTGTCAAATATATACAAACTATTCATTTTGTAAAGACTCCGTGTGTAATAACTCTCACCATGGGGAACTTTTGGGTGATTTGTACAGTTACGGAAAAGTATTTTACACCCCTTGTGGTAACCCGTGTGTCCAAACGGCAGCGTCGCACTTGTACTTGTATTGGGGATTACTGGCCACTTCGCCGTTAGGCTATTTCGGCCGAAGCTGTTTGTTTGCAGATTCATTTTCTTTGGACTTCTTCCTTTTGTTGTTTTTTCTTTTACTTTTCAATTTCCATTCTTCTTCTTGGTCTTGTTCTGGTATATTCTCGTAAACGTCTATAAACGGTGTTAATGTTAATATATCATTTTTTCTTCGGTCTTGTTTAATTTTGGCTTCTTTTTTTTCTGTGGTCTTCTTGGGGTCTTGATTTTTATTTTTTGTGGTCTTGTTCGGGTCTTGATTCGTCTTTTCTTCAGTTTTCATTACAAGGAGAGCCTCCTTGTAGCTCAGTTTTTCCTTACTTCGCAGCTTAGCCACCCTACACTCCTCCCTCCACTTGGGACACTCCCGGTCGGAGGACTGAGGGCCACCACAAGCTGCGCATTTCTTGGCGACCGCCGAGCAGTTGGTGTCCTGGTGCCCGGGTGTCCCGCAACTGGAACAGACCTCCCGATCACGACACTTCCACGCCAGATGGCCGTACCTCTGGCATTTGTAGCATCTTGTTGGTCTTCTTTCATACGGTCTTACTGGGATCTTCTCCCATCCCAGCAAAACGGTGCTTGGTAGCTTCTTGGGGTAGCCAACCAGTGCAGTTGCACTGGTCAGCTTCCGTACTATTGAGAGCTGGTCTCCGATCAGCTCGGCCAGTTCTTCTTTTTCAAGATGTTCAATCTCGGTGTGGGAGATGACTCCCAACACCAAGTTGTCCTCTGTGCCAGCTTCCACTAGTATCTCGATCCCGTTAATTTCTGTTATGTTGGCTATTTGCTGGGCCTGTCCCCATTCCGCGAAGGTGACGATAAGGCCACCACTGTCTCTGCGGACGACCCTTGTTACCCCCGTGATTCCTGAGGAGTCAAAAAACTTCCTCAGGACAAGGAGGTTTAGTTGCTTGCGCGAAGGGCATTTGACTGGGTACAGTCTAACGACCTTCGCCTGGTTACAGGTGAACATTGTCAGGTTCACGTAGTACCTCGGGAGCAGAAAGATCTTACCTCGCCGAGGTGCAGTTCTCGAGTGTCCAGCGTCGCAGTAGTAGTATCACTATTTATGAGTGAATGAATAGGTATTGGTCGTTTAACGAAGGACGTGATTGGTGGATAAGTTTGCTATATAGGTCATATAGGTCATTTAGGTTGGCTGTTTGGAGACACGGGTTACCACAGGGAGTGTAGGAACACTTTTCCGCAACTGTACTTTAGATTTACGGTCAGCTGAGTTGTCGTAGTCGATAAATACAGAGTATATCTGTAGCCCTGGAGGTGGGGAATAGAAATGAAGAAGACAAGTGAAACAAATATAAAGAAGCGACATGTCGTAGTCACTTTCTCTCTTAGTATTGTATATGACGATGATCCCCTGATGTATTGTTGAGGCGAAACCCCGGTGAGAGATAACGAAGAGAATAGTTTTTTTTTTGCGATGAAACTTTCATTAATTCTCGACGTAGGTTTAAGTTATAATCCGACCGGGAGAGGAACTTTTATGAATAGTTAAAAAAAAATGCTGTAAAGATGCTACGGCTATGTCGGCCGAATCGTGAGGATCACAGTGTGACTTCAAATAAATCTGATTAAAATTAAATAGAAAGCCGTCTATCTGCGACCCACAGTAGTTAAGTAGTTAAGAGTCACCATTAAATAAATATTTTTGTCTGCTGCTGATGGAGTTGGTAGAGACTCGGTGTTAATGGGGTCAGGTGGCACAGGACAGATATTATCGTACATCATATATGTATATTCAGTTTATTTATAATAGATACTTATCTATTTTGTTAGGGTATAAGAACTGTAATACATTATGGTTAAACATAATTATTATTGTGGTGATGTTCCTCTGTACCTTACACGTTTACTCCCATAATAGGCCTTGGGGTTATTACCGCCGAGGTTTTTTATATGGCGGCTTCAGCCTTTTTATCATACATGGGTGGCTGTGAGCGCCGTACAGTAGGCGACAGTTCATTCCAACTTATAATATTTTGAGCTTATGATCACAAGTAATATTTGTAGTTAACATTCGTTACAGAACTTAAAATAAAATTACTAAAAGTTTGTTAAAACGGTAAAATAAAACAAATATTTCCAGCAGGGACCGAAGAAGACCGAGAAGTTTCCCCGAAAATTCAAGCAGTGTGTTTAGGTCTTTCGTCAAAATTTTGAAAATTTTACTTTTAGAAGTTTGTTAAACTTATTAATAAAACTTGGTGGGAATAGCGCCGGATGCTGCACGAAGGACTAACAAGTTTCCAGCGGTTAATTCCCTTCTGGGGAGGTTTACGACGCGTAAAACCTTGATTTGTTTTTCCCTAAGGAATTTCCATGGCAAGCTGGCGTCTGTCTGTGTTATTAGCAACATGTAGCATCCTCTAGGTTAGTTCCATCTCATTTGCTTTATATAATATATTTGATAATGAATTTTATATCCATAAGACTTTTCGTTGGATAAACCTATTTGCGTGTCCTTATGTTGGGGGTATTTGGCTTGTTGAAAGAAGTGTTATAGTTACATTCTTTCCACTATTGAAATTTAAAGAACATAAATATGATTTTTAAGATATATAAACAGTTGCGATGATAAAATATAAAGATGATAATCATAGGAGAAATGATGCGCCTACTACCAGAGTGGACGAAGCGCCAGCAAGAAAAAAATGAGACCTCTGGCGCTCTCACCGCCAGCCCCGCACGTAGTGACTCCTGGGTAGTTTTCTTAATAACAAATTCGACCGTATTGCTACTTTCATTCTGAGTAACCAAGTCCCTCACGGGATACAGAGGTGGTTTTCATATTATTGTGAATCAAACTCGATTTTGACCAGTGGCGCCCCAAATACCAACAAGAAAATTATAGGATAATGAAGAATAACATAGATGATTTATGTTCTATGTTTATTTTCGTTTTTATTCCAGAAATTTATTTATACACGATTGTTTTATTTTTTTATCTTGTGAGTTCCATTATTTTAGACATCATTGTTATTTTGTGTAACTGTTGGTTTTGAGAAATGTTCGTTTTTGCCTGTCGAATTATTCTTTGTATCAAACCAAATATATCGTATTGTCTATTGAAAATGTTAATTTTTTTACTGACAAGTTGACTAATTGGCAAGTCATGGTGACACACTGAGGGAGGTACTGGTGAACACACACACACACACCTTTTATTTATGTGCTATAGATTTTACAAAGCGGAATTCTTTTTACATCGCAAATAATTTGTTATGTAAGCTAATTAAACAAGAATATGTACAGTACTTACAACATGGCAAGTAAAAAGTATATAATATGCGGCCAATAATCAGCCGCTGGAAGTGTTCAAGCAAACAAATTAACTTTCATAAATATTTCCTCATAGTCGCATCAAGCTGGACGAGGTGCAGCTGTTTGCTATTTCTGTTTTTCTCTTTATTACTGAATGGCGTTAGGAAGCAGAATTGCAACATGTGGTTCATTTTGAGCTGGGGCTCAAGAGGTTGGCCGGGCAGTGGGCAGAGGATGCTGAGGGATGCTGGCGTGATCTAGTCGTCTTAGGATATGATCTCCTTCATGACCGTCGCTGACTACGTATGTTTATCGGAAATAGTGCGCGTAACACAGATGGCTGATGCTCCTCATTGAAGGAAATTAGGCTGTAAATATTCTCAGGGGAAAGAAATATAAGACTTTATTTTTTTGTCTCCAAAGCAGTGCGGTACTGACTAAACGGGGTAGTTGGTGCGTTTGACTTACTGCTGCTCACAATTCTTCGGTAGGAAAGTAAATTTAACTGCTTGTCCCATCATCATCACCATCCCCATTACTACTACTGCCACCGCTCTAGATTTTGCTGCAGTACTCATAGAGCTGCTGTACTTGTTGCTCTATTTCTGCTGTTTGTGTCTTTTAACTATGATGCTGCTCATTTATGAACTGCTGTTGCTGTCTTTACAACTGTTATCCCTGCTGGAGGTAACGTTAACCCTACTGGAGACGACATTATCCTTGCTGGAGCTAACGTTAACCCTGCTTGAGCTGACGTTAACCCTGCTGGAGCTGACGTTAACCCTGCTGGAGCTGACGTTAACCCTGCCGGAGCTGACGTTAACCCTGCTTGAGCTGACGTTAACCCTGCTGGAACTGACGTTAACCCTGCTGGAGCCGACGTTAACCCTGCCGGAGCGACGTTAATGAGCCGACGTTAACCCTGCTTGAGCTGACGTTAACTGCTTGAGCTGAACCCTGCTTGAGCTAACGTTAACCCTGCTTGAGCTAACGTTAACCCTGCTTGAGCTAACGTTAACCCTGCTTGAGCTGACGTTAACCCTGCTGGAACTGACGTTAACCCTGCTGGAGCTGACGTTAACCCTGCCGGAGCTGACGTTAACCCTGCCGGAGCTGACGTTAACCCTGCTGGAACTGACGTTAACCCTGCTGGAGCTGACGTTAACCCAGCTGGAGCTGACGTTAACCCTGCTGGAGCTGACGTTAACCCTGCTGGAGCTGACGTTAACCCTACCGGAGCTGACGTTAACCCTGCCGGAGCTGACGTTAACCCTGCTGGAGCTGACGTTAACCCTGCCGGAGCTGACGTTAACCCTGCTGGAGCTGACGTTGACCCTGCTGGAGCTGACGCTAACTTCCCGGAGCTGACGTTAACCCTGCCGGAGCTGATAACCCTGGTGAAACTGACATTAACCCTGCTGGAGCTGACGTTACCCCTGCTGGAGCTGACGTTAACCCTGTGAGCTAACGTTACCCTGCTGGAGCTGACGTTAACCCTGGAGCTGACATTAACCCTGCCGGAGCTGACGTTAACCCTGCTGGAGCTGAAGCCCTGCCCGTTAGCCCTGCTGGAGCTGACGTTTCCTGCTGAGCCAATATTAACCCTGTTGAGCTGACGTCAACCTGCTGAGCCGACGTTAACCCCGCTGGAAGCCGACGTTAACCTGCCGAGCTGACGTTAACCCCTGCTGGAGCTGACGTTAACCTGCTGGAGCTGACGTTAACTCTGCTGAGCTGACGTTAGCACCCCTGCCGGAGCGACGCCACCTGCCGAGCTGACGTTGCCCTGCCGGAGCTGACAAGCCCTGCTGGAGCTGACATTAGCCCTGCTGGAGCTGACATTAGCCCTGCTGGAGCTGACGTTAACCCTGCTGGAGCTAACGTTAGCCCTACTGGAGCTGACACTAACCCTGCTGGAGCTGACATTAGCCCTGCTGGAGCTGACGTTAACCCTGCTGGAGCTAACGTTAGCCCTACTGGAGCTGACACTAACCCTGCTGGAGCTGACGTTAACCCTGCTGGAGCTGACGTTAACCCTGCTGAAGCTGACGTTAACCCTGCTGGAGCTAACGTTAGCCCTACTGGAGCTGACACTAACCCTGCTGGAGCTAACGTTAACCCTGCTGGAGCTGACGTTAACCCTGCCGGAGCTACTCTTCGTCTTAATCAAGCTGCTGTTAATAGAGTTCTAGATACGACTGTTGTTATCGCTGCCAGAGTTGTTGATATAGTTGTCACTGTAGACTGCTGTTGTTGCAAGGACTCTCTCACTGCTGGTGGTGATGGTAGTGCTAATAGTGCCTCGATTGAAATGCCAAATGTTGCAGTATTTTGATGCTGCGATAAAATGTGTGTTGTTATGGATATTGGCATTATCGCTCAGTTGTCAGTTTTATGGAAATATAATGATGTATGTGTATGTGTGAATTACATACCATTAGCTGCGGACGATTTTTCCTGCTCAGTTTGATTGCTTCTATCGCTCTGTAGTTCTGTGGATTATGACATTGTAAAAATCTTCTCGAGCAGTTAAACTACCTGGTGTATTTTCTATATGAATCTTCAACAAGATAAATATTTACTAACGCGTTTTGTAGACTTTCTTATAAGTTCTACAGCAGCGATTATCACACGATGAAAAAAAATATATATAAACTAAAGTAACCATGAAAACAAACACTGTTTTGTAATACTGGAAAAGATTTTATAATGGACTTGCATTTATTAAAGGGAAACAATATAAGATGGGATAATAAACACTAACTCTCATTATTGTTGTCAGACTCGGTCCACCTCGGGGTAGATTATAGGCTCAGGGGTTTATTTAAAGAAAAAAACATGTTAATTACATAAGCTTCACTACTACAAACATTACCTGTTTTAGTATTTGTTCTTCTCCAGTTGACGGGTGATGAGATAAAGTAATTTTGACTCTTGGACAAATCTTATAAAGAAGTCAATAAACATCGCTGACAGAATATATCCTTATGATTTTTCAAAGAAATTAATTCTCTCTTGTGTATATTTTTTTTTCTATAAGAATGAGTTGATTCCCTTCCACTTTTATTTGTGAGACAAGAGACAGAGAAACCTCAAAGACAAGGAAGAGTAATGGAAAGGGAAGGAGGGTAGAGCGCAGTGACTGAAAATGCTAAAAAAAATGTCCTCTTGTTTTGTAATGTAAGATGATCATCCCTCTGTTGTATCGGTAAATGTAATGTTTTAGTTCATGGGACTTTTTTAAACCATTAGTCCCTCCCCTCCCAGTGTCTATGTGCATAACCTGTTCATCCATTAATTCTTGAAAAACATTTTGATGGGAATTTCTTTAAAATATTTAGGGAAGGCTTTTATTTATATTACTTTCCTGCTTTATCATTTTTTCATTCCACCAACTTTTTGTTCCACATCATGAGGGGGGAGGGGGGGTGCTGACCGTCGTCCGTCCGCCCTTTTGTTAACACGAGCAATGATGGGCAACCTGTAATCCGTTTGCCGCATGCGACCCATCAAACTATACAGTGCGACAGACGACGCATTTTATTTGAACGTTGCCTTCATAGGTAATAATCACACAAAAAATGACACAACAGCCCTTTCTGTGTCCCTGTGAGCTGGTGCTGTCAGCGGAGTTGGTGGCTACGACGCGTCCGGAAATCAATTACAGTAGTTTCAATGTGTTTTCGCTCGTTCCAATTTTCCCCTCGAGAATCCGACAGAATGAGTCTGTCTATGTGAGTTGTTGCGGCTTTTGTAAAAAAAAAAAAAATATATTTTACCCAGAAAGTTGGATGCGGTCTGAAATTTGAATCATCGAATAAAGAAAACGCAAATAACTTTCCCCAAATTTCCTACCTAAATCTGTAGCCATTTGGTGTACAAGGAGCCAACCAAGCTAGAGGCAACCTTCATTATCCACAATACAGTATACTTCTAGTTTTGGAGTCTTTTACCGAAGCTGTTGATATGTTGGGTGTGTATTCGTTGTATTGCTCGGCTATAGTTCACCAAGTATACTAACTTCTGTTTCCTTCAAAATTTCAAACAATTATCCTTAAACTATAAACTTGAAATCAAAATGTTTTGATTGAGGTCGATTGAAAAATGTCACAATGTCACTGTACTTTCAGTTGACACTTCTCCTGGGTGAAGAGTGAAAGTTTGTCTCATAAGCAAATAAATGAAGCTATTGAATGGAATTAACGTTTGTCGGAATGGATACAGTGAAGGTGGTGAATTATGTCAGGTGTACAGTATCGAAAAAGTATCTACCAGGATGGATCCGACGACTTCCACAATGCTACACGCAACTCGTGATGTCCCGGGAGAGTTGGTATGCCGAAATAAATACACGTTGCATTACTTATGTTAAACTATATACCAAAGTAAATGCATGTCCCAATATTTATCATCCGTGGTCTCATAATGTTTTATACACAGTGTGGACAGATACTTTTTTGAGGTACTGTACATGTGAAAGGATGACCAAAGGGGTTAGGTTAGGTTTCATTAGATTAGTTGGGGTTAGGTTAGGTAGTATTAGATTAGGTTTGGTTTTGTGACGTTAGGTAAGGGTAGGTTTGATTATAATAGGATATATTTGGTTATGTTAGGTTTGGTTAGGTTATTTTAACTTCCGGATAGTTAAGTTAACGGTGAAATAAACTTGGGGTGGTTAATGGATCATGAAAAAAGCTGTGGGAGTGAGGGAATAAAAGTGTTCAGCAATGTATAGACAGGGAGGTAAGCATGGGAGAGAACATTGAGATTGATAGAGGAACAATACTGAACAGGCTAGAACGACACACTGGGTACAAGTAAGTACACACACCACACACACACACACACACACGCGCGCGCACTTATTGTTGTGAGTATTACTTAACGTTGGGAGTATTACATAACATGGGAGTATTACTTAACATGGAAGTATTACATAACATGGGAGTATTACATAACATGGGAGTATTACGTAACATGGGAGTATTACATAACATGGGAGTATTACATAACATGGGAGTATTACATAACATGGAAGTATTACATAACATGGAAGTATTACATAACATGGGAGTATTACATAACATGGGAGTATTACATAACATGGGAGTATTATATAACATGGGAGTATTACATAACATGGGAGTATTACATAACATGGGAGTATTACATAACATGGGAGTTTTACCTGACTGGGGTATATTCAATATACCCCAGTCAGGTAATATTGCTTGATGTGGAAGTATTAACGTTGGGGGTATTACTTAACGTTCGGGATATAACCAACTGCGGGAGAATTAACAGCTGCGGGAGGGAGTATTACCAACTGCGGGAGGGAGTATTACCAACTGCGGGAGGGAGTATTACCAACTGCGGGAGAGAGTATTACCAGCTGCGGGAGGGAGTATTACCAACTGCGGGAGGGAGAATTACCAACTGCGGGAAGGAGAATTACTAACTGCGGGAGAATTACCAATTGCGGGAAGGAGTATTACCAGGTGCGGGAGTAAGATGCCCTTCACAAAATAAGTTGCCCGCCTCACCATTTATCTTGACGCTGGCCTCATCTGGTCCAGCCGTCACTACCTCCTCATTTTCACCTTTAAAACATTTTTACTGTTCACGGAGACTTGGCTCCTTTCCTCTCTTTACTTTATCTATTTTAAGAACGTTTACATCTTGAGTAGAAATTAAGCCAAGGCTTCGTCTTTTGTCACAATACTGCCTCTGGTATCCCACTTAGACGACTTCATTAAATATTTTCCCTCCGTATTTCCGTTATTATTTGTCCTCTGTTTTTTCCTGAGCTGGTGAACGTAAATATTGTTAAATTTCAATAAAATCTTAGTTTGAAGATTCAACCCATTCCTGACGTCTTATGGTCCTCTCTGACGGGTGTTGGTGCTCCATAACTGTGTCTGGTCCTACTTGATTTCTTTTAGTCCTTCGGCCCGGTCCTAGACCATATTGGGTTTTCATGTTCCTCCCAGGTAATCGTTTGCCCTTCCATTATATTTTCCTGCCCTTCTACCGGTTCTCTTGATTCAGATTTATTTTTCTTGCCTCTTGTCATTTTTACTCTCCATACTCGTTTTCCCTCTCCTCATAATTGTCTTCGTACAGACATATGTTTCGACAATCTGTTCTTGGACCCTTAATTGGCCCTCCGCTGGGAGGGAATCTTGCTTGAAATGCTGATACTCGCCTGGTTTATTTTTTCCCATAACATGACGATCTCTCTCTGTCTCTCTCTCCCATTATCATTATATTCGGAGCACGTCATTATTCCTTGAAAATATTGGACATTAAGAAATAATGAGTATTTATTCTAGTTCATCTTGGGGATTTAATTTTTTAAGTACATTTTCTCTGTAAAGCTCATTCCTTGTTCTATTAGAGTACACTACATCATCAGCTGTATAGTATTTAGATAAGCAGGATTTGTTTTGTTTATCAGTCATAAGCATCTTTAGTTCCCTCCGTATCAAGGGTATATTTTAATGCTTCCGAGAAAATTTTGTCTATAGTCAATTGAGAGTAGATAATGTCATTAGGATTCAGCGAAACTCCATGCCCGATTATCTGCAAACTTTCAGAACCTCGAGAGATAACTTTACGTGGCAGTGTAGACTTCATGTCCAAAATGAAGTTTATTTCCAAATTTAATCCCTGATGTAAATTATACACCTTTACCTGTCTTACATACCTTACATACATACATACTTTTGTATATGTGGCAATAATAACTATAATAATGTGTAATTTCGTGCTGAATACACAAAATTCCGACTGAATTTGTTTAAAATTCTGCGGGCTCGCCAACACCGCCCTTTCGGATGCGGCTGCGAATGGTCGAACCGGACAATTCGTCAGCACAACCGCCATGCGGAATGATCACCGTCGTTAACATCACGGGCAATTGCGCTGGGCGGTAATGGCGTAAAAAAAAATTGCACATAGTTTCAGCCTGCCCGGAGATCGAACCCTGGTCCGCTCGCTTGCGAGGCAAGCATGCTGACCATTGCATACATACATACATACACTGTAATATAGCTGTCTTAAAAATACCAACAAAAGTTTGAATAACTTGTTGCAAATAACGTTTGCTCTATTTATGACAAAGCTTCAGCCTCCAGCACTCCACCACCATCACACTCACAAAGTATCCAGCTGAACGTATCATTCGGAGATGATGATAACACCATCTCTACGCTTGCCGCCATGGAATCAGATATCGGCGATCATCCAGCTATGATCCAATGATATGAGTTATTAAAGATGTCACCTAGGTTGGTAAGTTCTGAGGTGACTAAAGAGGCCGATACGGGACCGACAGGGTCGATCACAGATGTTGCACATGTGGGAGGCTACATCTAGTGCGGGTGGGGCGGCGGCAGCGTCTTTCCGGCGTTGGCGATTGTCTGCCTTGTTATACAGTCGGGCTATCTCGAAAGTATTGACACCTTCTTGCATGGTGATCTCCAAGCGTTACGGTGTGGAGTGATCGACTTTCAGGTGAGGGGGTCGATTTGACACTTTTCAGGTTTGTCTTAAGACTATCCTTATACATTTTCAGTTGCCCGCCAGCATTACATTTACTATTCGTTAGGTGACTGTTAAGTCGCTGCTTTGGCAGTCTACTGTCTTACATGCGGGTAACATAGCCAGTCCAGCGTAGTTCTTCATGGATAATGGTAGCCTCGATGCTGCTACAGTTGGTGTCAGCAAAAATACTGGCATTTGTTGTCTTGTCTTCTCAGCGAACTCGGAAGATGGAACGTAGACTACGTTGGTGAGAGCTTTCAAGTGTCTTGATGTGCCCCCCTGTATGTGATGTATGTCTCACTGCCATATAGCAGGGTGGGGAGGACCACTGCTAGATATACGTGTAACTTTGTAGATAATTTCACCTCCCTACAGCTGAAGACACGGTTTCGGAGTCTGCCAGAGGTTTAAGAGGCACATCTAATCCGATGTTGAATCTCTTCATCGATGTCCGCGGTGGTGGACAGGTGGGAGCCGAGATACCGAAAGTGGGTAACATTAGAGAGGGTAGTACCGTTAAGCTGCATGGATGGTGGAGGTGTGGCTCAACTAGGGGAAGGCTGAAAGAAACTATGAGTCTTACGTACATTCACCTCAAGGCCGAGGTGTGCATACGCATCTGCGTAGGTGTTCAGGCTCTCCTGTACGTCGCGTTCAATGTGAAGCTCAGTAATGGAAAGTGTCGACACCTTTGTTTCTGCCTACAGTGTAGAGTCGTCTTATGTTGAAAAGACTATTCATCCTGAACTCGATGTCCACCCCGCCGGGTATATTGGCACTGGCACAAGTAAGGAAGGCAGCCAAGAAAATGGAAAAGAGAGTTGGCGCCAGTGCACACCTTTTTTTAACCCCCGTTTGGATGGGGTAGAACTTTGACTGGGTGCCATTGTGCAATGTGCAGGACACTGCCGTTCATGTCATCGTGGAGTCGCCCCACAATGGCGATGAATTTTAGTGGGCAGCCGAAACGGTTGAGGGTCCACTAGAGGGCTTCTCTGTTGACAGAGTCGAAGGCCTTTGTTAGGTCGATGAAAGCCATGTACAGGTTACGACGCTGTTCTCTGCACTTTTCCTGTATCTGGCGGGCAACAAAGATAATGTCAGTGGTGCCACGTGATGGTCTAAAGCCACATTGAGATTCTGGGAAGAATTTTCCGCCTCAGGAAGAAGTCTGTTTAGGAGGACTCTGGTGATAATCTTGCAACCTACGGACAGCAGCGAGATCCCGCGGTAGTTGCGACAGTCTGACTGGTCTCCCTTGCTCTTATAAATATTGACGATGAAGGCGTCTTTAAAAACTTGCGGGATTTCCTTCTTTTCCGATATATTCACCAGGAGAGAGTGGAGACGGCTGGTAAGCAGAGGTCCTCCTCCTTTATACACCTCGGCTGGGATTCCATCAGGCCCTGAGGCTTTGTTATTTTTCATCTGTTTGATGGCAGTAGCTACCTCATCCACAGATGGAGGATAGCTGAAGTGGGTCAGCTTTGGATGCTGAGGGACCTGCTGGGTAGTCAGCACGTCCACATCAGTGTTTCAGTTGAGCAACGAATGGCAGTGCGCTTCTCAGCGCTTAAGGAGGCCTTCATCGTCTTTAATTATGGAGTTATCGTCGGATGAGCGGAGGGAGCTCCGCCACTTGTGATTGTCCCATAAAATGTTTTAGTGGAGTTGAAAAGTTCGCGCTTCTTGTGCTGATGTGCAAATTTTTGTGTTTCACGTGCTTTTTTTTAAACCAGTCGTTCTTTAGATTGCGAAGTTCCCACTGTGCCGCCGCTTTCTTCTTGCAGAAGGTATCAGCGTTGGTCCGAGACAGGGGGTTGTTCTGCCAGTCAGTTGAAGCAGCACGTTTATCATCGACCAGTACACTGATTGCCGGTTCATTTTCATCCAATCAGTCCTGGTGCATTCTTTCGATCTGGCCGAGGGTCTCTCTGCATTTTTTTTTGTTATAACAGTGTCGAGAATATCCCATTCGGCACTGGGATATTGTTTTTTTGTTGTTGGGTTGTTTATCAGCCCATGTTCAAGTTGCTCTCTGAAATCATGTGTTACCGCTGGATCCTCCAGACGCTTAGTGTTAAAATCTCTTCTGGAGGCTTGTTGCCTTCGCCGTTTTAGGGCGACTTGAAGTGAGAGCTTGGTTCTGACGGGCCAATGATCAGTGTCACAGTGGCTTGAGCCACGCATGGCACGGGTGATAAGGACATCTCGGCGATCTCTTTCTCTGTCAATGATGTAGTCAATGAGATACCAGTGTTTTGATCGTGGGTGTTGCCACGAACCCCTGAATTTTTCGGCCTGCCAAAACAAGGTATTGGTGATAGTGAGGTTGTGTGCAGCACACTTGCTGAGGAGGAGTAGGCCGTTGTGATTACACCTGCCTAGTCCATTTCTCCCGATGATTCCCTGCCAAATGATAGCATCTCTGCCAACTTTGGCATTGAAGTCACGAAGGAGCATTACCTTATATTTTCTGGGGATAGAGGTTACCACTGTTAAGGTCGGCGTAAAATACCTCCCTGATGTCATCCTCTGCATGCAGTGTTGGAGCGTGTGCACTGAAGAAAAAGGCATGGCGTGAGTGAATCATTGGGACTCGGAACGTCATGAGGCGCTCGTTGATCCCGATAGGCATTTCAGTTAGCCTGTGTCTAATGCGTTGGCGGATGGCAAAGCCAACTCCATAAGTGCGGTTTCTCTCCACAGCAGGCTTACCCTTCCAGAAGAAGGTATAGCCAGACCACTATTCTGTTAGTTGACCCTCGTCTGGGAGCCGGTATTCACTAACGGCTGCTATGTCGATGTTATACCTAGCCAGCTCTTTTGCCACAAGGGCAGTTCTTCTTTCAGGACGCTCATTTGTGCCAGTATGCAGAGGGTCCTGACATTCCATGCAGCGATCATAAGAGGTTGTATAGTTTGTTTTTGTTTGGATCTGTGATTTTAATTGTGTTTTCGACAGCATAAGGATGACCTTACTGCGTGCGATTGCCTAATCACGCTGTTTTTTTTTAGACACGCTATGTTTAGGACATCTTTTCTTGCCCCCTCCTCATGTTGGGTGAGCAGAGTGGCTCCTCAAAAGGGCTGCTCTGTTGCACAGACAGGACCGGATTGCACTGCTGCCTAGATCCCAGTGCACAAACGACCATCTTATCTGTGCCGCCCATGTGCAGAGTTGTGACAAGAGACTCCCGGCAGTCATCTCTGCCTGTCCTCGTCGCCACTCGTCCGTCGCCATAGGACTTTTGGGGGTATAGGGGTTTTGATGTTTATTATAGGTATGGGGAGCTGGATGATGGCTGCGCGTGAGTTGATTTATATGGTGAGGCAGGAGCGCAGGCTGCAACCACACATCTTGGCTCTCCCTTTTCCTGATCCAGTGGTGCAAGTGTTGCAACGACTGGGGAAAGGGACAATTGAAATGGGCAGTTTGTTGGGTTTCGCCTTAGTAGCCTGTCCATCATGCATTGCTTTTGTCCGCTGGTGTAGTCGTTGGGTTCCCATGGTGGCCGCCTATACCGTTGTTGAGGGTATTGTTGGAGCTCTGTAAACATGTCTGCCTGATGTGGGGCTCCACCACAGATTTTTCGTTCGGGGTTTACTCCCATAGCCTTATACCTGCCATGGTTAATCCGCAAAGCAGTGGACACACACACACACACAGGATATTGAAGCTGTAATGAAGACAGTAGTATTAAAGATTGAAATTCTTGAATAAAGATTTTTATCTGATAATTTGGTTCGTGTTCAGTTACGGAAAAATATTTGGTAATGTCTGGCAGGTGTTTGAGGATTCTATAGGTATAGGCGGACTGAGTTTGTGATATTTGTTGACGCAGATTATTATTTGTAGCAGAGAGGATTTATTTTTCATGATTAATAGAAGTAAGTAGTGTTCACCAGCCACATACATGACCCTCAAGTTAGATGTTAATTTTTGATAAGTCGAGGGAATTTTATCCCCACCTGTACCACTAGACTGAAATTTACTATATGCAGGATATTATTAGAGTTAAAGTCGTAAAAATCAATTATTTGTTCGTCCGTTTGTCTCTTCGTCCAACCAGTCGTCCCTTCATCTGTCCGTCCGACCAGCTGTTCCCTCATTTGTCCTCTGACCAACCGCCCGCTCACCCATCTTTCCACATTAAATTTTGTTTCCACTGGGGAACTCTCCATAGCCCAACTGGGTTAATTTCATTTCGTCAAGATGTAATTAAATAAGTGTCTGGCTTGGGTGTGGTGGTAGCTCTTAGTAGTGCCTGAGTAGTGGTCGTTTTTAGTGGTTCTTGTGTATTTCTTGATATTATTTCTGTTAATGAATATAATAC
>NW_024728879.1:0-14047 GCF_018991925.1 Homarus americanus | reverse complement strand
TACAAGCATGCATTGCTATAAAATTGAGGCTTGTTGTTTCTGGAGCACGCTGTGGACTGGAGAACACTTCCTCTCACACCAGGAAGCTGCCTGGAACTGGCCTCACTGGGTGGCGAGGGGTGACACTGGGCGAGAGGTACACTGGGCGAGAGGGGTGACACTGGGCGGCGAGGGGTGACACTGGGTGGCGAGGGTGACACTGGGCGGCGAGGGATGATGCTGGGTGGCGAGGGGTGACACTGGGTGGCGAGGGGTACACTGGGCGGAGAGGGGGTGACACTGGGCGGCGAGGGGTGACACCTCGGCGGCAGGGATGACACTGGGCGGCGAGGGGTGACACTGGGCGGCGAGGGGTGACACTGGGGCGAGGATGATGCTGGGTAGAGGGGTGACACTGGGCGGCGAGGATGATGCTGGGTGGCGAGGGGTGACACTGACGGCGAGGTGGCACGGGCGGCGAGGGTGACACTGGGCGGCGGAGGATGATGCTGGGTGGCGAGACACTGGCGCGAGGGGAGACACTAGTGCCGAGGTGACACTGGACTAAGCAGGGTGACACTGGGTGGCGAGGATGATGCTAGGTGGCGAGGGGTGACACCTGACGGCGAGGGGTGACACTGGGCGGCGAGGATGATGGGTGGCGAGGGGTGAGACTGGGCGGCGAGGGGAGACACTGGGGCCGAGGGGTGACACTGGACGGCGAGGGGTGACACTGGGCGGCGAGGGATGATGCTGGGTGGCGAGGGGTGACACTGGACCTGGGCGAGGGGTGACACTGGCTGGGAGGATGATGCTGGGTGGCGAGGGGTGACACTGGGCGGCGAGGGTGACTGGTGCCGAGGGGTGACACTGGACGGCGAGGGTGACACTGGGCGGCGAGGATGATGCTGGGTGGCGAGGTGGACACTGGGCGGCGAGGGATGATGCTGGGTGGCGAGGGTGACACTGTGGCGAGGGTGACACTGGGTGCCGAGGGGTGACACTGGACGGCGAGGGATGATGCTGGGTGCGAGGGGACGTACCTGGGTGGCGAGGGGTGACACTGGGCGGCGAGGTGACACTTGGCGGAGAGGGGTGACACTGGGCGGCGAGGGGTGACACTGGGCGGCGAGGGGGTGACACTTGGCGGAGAGGGGTGACACTGGGCAGAGGGGTGACACTGGGCGGCGAGGGGTGACACTGGGCGGCGAGGGGTGACACTGGGCGGCGAGGGGTGACACTGGGTGCGAGGGGTGACACTGGGCTGCGAGGGGTGACACTGGGTGCCGAGGGGTGACACTGGACGGCGAGGGATGATGCTGGGTGGCGAGGGGTGACACTGGGTGGCGAGGGGTGACACTGGGCGGCGAGGGGACACTGGGCGGCGAGGGGTGACACTGGGCGGCGAGGGTGACACTGTGCCGAGGGTGACACTGGGCGGCGAGGTGACACTGGGTGGCGAGGGGTGACACTGGGTGCCGAGGGGTGACACTGAGAGGGATGATGCTGGGTGGCGAGGGTGACACTGCGGCGAGGGTGACACTGGCGCGACGGTGACGGGCGGCGAGGATGATGCTGGGTGGCGAGGGATGATACTGGGCGAGGGATGACACTGGGTGGCGAGGGGTGACACTGGGTGGCGAGGTGACACTGGGTGTGAGGTGACACTGGGTGGCGAGGGGGATACTGGGTGGCGAGGGGTGACACTGGACGGCGAGGGTGACACTGGACGGCGAGGGTGACACTGGTGGCGAGGGGTGACACTGGGTGGCGAGGGGTGACACTGGGCGGCGACGGTGACTCTGGGCGCGAGGATGATGCTGTGGCGAGGATGATACTGGGTGGCGAGGGATGATACTGGGTGGCGAGGGATGACACTGGGTGGCGAGGGGTGACACTGGGTGGCGAGGGGTGACACTGGGCGGAGAGGGGTGACACTGGGTGGCGAGGTGGTGACACTGGGTGGCGAGGGATGACACTGGGTGGCGAGGGTGACACTGGGTGGCGAGGGTGACACTGGGCGGCGAGGGGTGACACTGGGCGAAGGATGACACTGGGTGGCGAGGTGACACTGGGCGAGGTGACACTGGGTGGCGAAGGATGACACTGGGTGGCGAGGGGTGACACTGCGGCAGGATGACACTGGGTGGCGAGGGGTGACACTGGGTGGCGAGAGGGATGACACTGGGTGGCGAGGGGTGACACTGGGCGGCGAGGGGTGACACTGGACGGCGAGGTGACACTGGGTGGCGAGGGGTGACACTGGTGCCGAGGGGTGACACTGGACGGCGAGGGGTGACACTGGGCGGAGAGGGGTGACACCTGACGGCGAGGGGTGACACTGGACGGCGAGGGGTGCAACTGACGGCGAGGGGTGACACTGGGCGGCGAGGTGACATCAGGCGAGGATGACACTGGGTGGCGAGGGTGACACTGGGTGGCGAGGGATGACACTGGGTGGCGAGGGATGACACTGGGATGGCGAGGGGTGACACTGGGTGGCGAGGATGACACTGGGTGGCGAGGGGTGACACTGGGTGGCGAGGGTGACACTGGGTGGCGAGGGTGACACTGGGTGGTGAGGGTGACACTGGGTGGCGAGGTGACACTGGGTGGCGATGGATGACACTGGGTGGCGAGGGGTTACACTGGGGCGAGGGGTTACACTGGGTGGCGAGGTAACACTACGCGAGGGTGACACGGACGAGAGGATGACACTGGGCGGCGAGGGTGACACTGGGCGGCGAGGGGTGACACTGGGCGGCGAGGGGTGACACTGGGCGGCGAGGGGTGACACTGGGCGGCGAGGGGTGACACTGGGCGGCGAGGGGTGACACTGGGTGGCGAGGGGTGACACTGGGCGGCGAGGGGTGACACTGGGCGGCGAGGGGTGACACTGGGCGGCGAGGGGTGACACTGGGTGGCGAGGGATGACACTGGTGGCGAGGGGTGACACTGGGTGGCGAGGGTGACACTGGGTGGCGAGACTGGGTGGCGCGAGGGGTGACACTGCTGCTGGTGGGGTGACACTGGGTGGCGGTGACACTGGGTGGCGAGGGTGACACTGGGTGGCAGAGGGTGTAAAAAGTAGGTCGCTTATATGTAGGTCCTGTATAAGTAGGTCAGTTATAAGAAGGTCGGTTAGTAGGTCGTTATATAGGTAAGTCGGTTATAAGCAGATCGCTTTTTAAGTAGGTCGGTTATAAGTAAGTTGTTGTATAAGTAGGTCGGTTATAAGTAGGTCGGTTATGGGGTCGGTTATAAGTACGTCGGTTATAATTGTTGTTGTATAAGCAGGTCGGTTATAAGTAGGTCGGTTATAAGCAGGTCATTATAAGTAGGTCAGTTATAAGTAAGTTGTTGTATAAGCAGGTCGGTTAAGGGGTGGTTATAAGTAGGTCGGCTATGCAGGTCGGTTATAAGTAAGTTGTTGTATAAGTAGGTCGGTTATAAGTAGGTCGGTTATAAGCAGGTCGGTTATAACAGGTCTTTAGTAGGTCGTTATACAGGTAAGTCGGTTATAACAGATCCTTAAGTAGGTCGGTTATAAGTAAGTAGGTCGGTTATAAGTAGTCGGTTATAAGTACGTCGGTTATAATTGTTGTTGTATAAGCAGGTCGGTTATAAGTAGGTCGGTTATAAACAGGTCGGTTATAAGTAGGTCGGTTATAAGTAAGTTGTTGGTCGGTTATAAGTAGGTCGTTATAAGCAGGTCGGTTATGAAGGTCGTTTATAAGTGTTTGCAGGTCGGTTATAAGTACGGTTATGCAAGGTCGGTATAAGTAGGTCGTTAAGAGGTCTATAAAATGGTTGGCAGGTCTGCTACAATGGTCTTATAAAATTTATAAGTAGGTCGGTTATAAGTAGGTCGCATAAGCAGGTCTTTATAAGCAGGTCGGTTATAAGTAGGTCGGTTATAAGTAGGTCGGTTAGTAGGTCGTTATATAGGTAAGTCGTTTATAAGCAGATCGCTTTAAGTTGGTCGTTAAAGAAGAGGTCGTATTAGGTTTATAAGCACTCTTATAATTGTGTTGCATAACATTATATAAGTAGGTCTATCAGTCGTTATAAGTAGGTCGGTTATAAGCAAGTTGTTGTATAACAGGTCGTATAGGTCTTAAAGCAGGTCGTTATCAGGTATAATAAGTTTCATAAGTAGGTCGGTTATAATGAGGTCGGTTACAACAGGTCTATTATAAGTAGGTCGGTTAAAGTAGGTCGTTATATAAGCAGGTCGGTTATAAGCAGGTCGGTTATAACAGGTTTCACAGGTCGGTTAGCAAGTTGTTGCATAACAGGTCGGTTATAAGTAGGTCGGTTATAAGCAAGATTAAAGTAATGTTGTATACAGGTCGGTTATAAATGGGTCGGTTATAAGCAGGTCGCTATAAGTAGGTCGGTTATAAGGGTCGGTATAAATAGGCTCATTATAAGTAGGTCGGTTATAAGCAGGTCGGTTATAAGCAGGTCGTTATATAATCAGTTATAAGCAGCAATCCAAGAGGTCGGTGAAAGATAAGTATATAAAGGTCTAACAGGTCGGTTATAGCAGGTCCTGCAAGTAGGCAGTTAAAGCAGGCCAGTTATAAGTAGGTCGTTGTAAGTAGGTCGGTTATAAGCAGGTCAGTTATAAGCAGGCTAGTTATAAGCAGGTCGTTGTAAGTAGGTCGGTTATAAGTAGATCGGCTAAAAGTCGGTCGGTTATGTCGGTTTTAAGTAGTATCGCAAAGTAAACAAGAACTAGTGTTAACGTAAAGGTTTAGTTAACATTAGGTTTAATATTATGTTAAACCTGGATTACGGGGTTTTCCAGCATCCTTAAGTGTGCATAGTTAACGCTAGTTGTATCCTACAGCTATTGTGGCTTCTAGTTTTAATAATAATACCAACAACAAACAACAAATAACAAAAATAAATAACAAAACAACAACAAAACAACAACAAATAAACAACAACAACAAAAACAACAACAACAGCAACAACAACAACAACAACAACAAAAACAACAACAGCAACAACAAAACAACAAAAACAACAACAAATCAACAACAACAACAAAAACAACAACAAAACAACAACAACAACAACAACAACAACAACAAAACAACAAAAAACAACAACAGCAACAACAAAAACAAGCAGCAGCAATAACAAAACAACAAAAACAACAATAACAACAGCAACAACAAACAACAACAACAAAAACAATAACAACAACAAATAACCTTATATATACAACAATGCCTTAGCCCCCAGCAGGGGCTACATCACCCCACAGACACACACCACACATCTCACACACACACCTCACTCTTTCTCTCTCCAATCTCAACTGAATACCGATACCATAAATTTGCAGCCTTGGGGGTCATAGGTCGAGCTATTCGTTTTCAATTGTGTTTGTTTCAGGCGTGGAGAGGAGGGGGTAGATGGGATGGAGGAAGGAGTAGAGAGGGGAGAGGGGGAGGAGTAGAGAGAGAGAGAGAGAGAGAAGAGAGAGAGTGAGTTAGCATCAATACCACAAGTCAAACAGCAATGTATGGTATAATTAGACTGGGTCCATTGCCGGCGTCTGTTAATGTTTATATACAATGTTTATATACAATGTTTATATACAATGTTTATATAGCTGTGTACACTTTATCATTCATTACCTGTGATGTATAAAACGTTTGTCGGCTTAATGCTTGGCTGAGTGACTAACTGGGTGGGTGGGTGACTGGTTGGGTGGTGGAGTGAAACTGGTTAGATTGGGTGGGTGGGTGACTGATTGATTGGGTGGGTGGGTGACGATTGATTGGGTGGGTGGGATGACTGACTGGTGGGTGGTGGGTGACTTGATATTGATTGGGTGGAGTGGAGTGGGTGATTGGAACAGGATGACTGACTGATTGATTGGGTGGGTGGGTGGGTGACTGGTTGGGTGGTATGACTGACTGATTGATTGAGTGGGTGGATGTGTAACTGGGTGGTTGACTGACTGACTGACTGACTGACTGAGTTAACTGGCCAGCTCTATAACCCCGAAATAAAACCCACCTCTCATATACCGGTATCCAGGAGGTTAAATGTTATAAAATTGTAACTTGATATCAACTTGACTTTCTCGATACTTGACTTAACAAACACTTGTACCTACGTCAGTGGGGTAAAGGCGTATATTGAGAGTCAGAGAAGCGTATATTGAGTGCCAGAGAAGCGTATATTGAGTGCCAGAGAAGGTATTATTGAGTGCCAGAGAAGTGTATATGAAGTGCCAGAGAAGGTATTATTGAGTGCCAGAGTATGTATATTGGAGAGTCAGAGAAGGTATATTGAGTGCCAGAGAAGCGTATTATTGAGTGCCAGAGAAGCGTATATTGAGTGCCAGAGAAGCGTATATTGAGTGCCAGAGAAGCGTATATTGAGAAGCGTATTATTGAGTGTCAGAAGCGTATTATTGAGACAGGTTTGATGATGAACAGTCTTTAGTTGGTTAGGTTAGGTTTGGTTTGGTTAGGTTAGGTTAGGTTAGGTTAGGTTAGGTTAGGGTAGGGTAGGTTACGTTAGGTTAGGTTAGGTTAGGGTAGGTTAGGTTAGGTTAGGTTAAGGTAGGTTACGGTAGGGTAGGGTAGGGTAGGGTAGGGTAGGTTAGGTTAGGTTAGGTTAGGGTCGGTTACGTTAGGGTAGGTTAGGTTTTGATTGTTATAGTTGTTTATTAATGTCTTGTTAATTTTTGTTTTTTGTTCATATTGTTCCAGGACGTATTTGTGTTCTTTCAAAAAACCATCAAAAAACCACGCACTGCAATTGTCCCAGAACCAAGTCATTTACTCACATTGTTCCACACCGAGCTATTTGTTCAGTGTCCCATAACGGAGTATTTGTACCTATAGTGTGAAAACAACAACGTGTATGTCATGTTCTGGCCGGGTGATAACATTATTTGGTGTGTGTGTGTGTGTGTGTGTGTGTGTGTGTGGGTGTGTGTGTGGAGAGAGAGAGAGAGAGAGAGAGAGAGAGAGAGAGAGAGATCTATATCACGTCAACAGAACTATCGGGTGGAAGGAAAGATGAGACCAACAGGACTAAGCTTAATTCCTGTTGCTACCTGCCTCCAACAGTATAGCAACAGTATAGTATAACAACAGTGGAATATAACAACAGCAGAATATAACAAAAGAATGTAAGTATATCATATGCTATTATTAATTTTATTTTTATCTGTACTAAAATTTTCCATTGGCCTTTCTGTAATTGTTTTTCTCCGAGTAATTTTATTTAATTTTACTCCCAATTTTTTGTTTTCGTCAGATTTACTTAACGTTCCTGTCTACGTGGGTATCTGTGTTGTTAATGTACGTACTAAAGAGTTAACGTCAGGCCACAGCGGTTGTAACATTCCCTCAATAGGATTTTGTACCAGGAATACTTTGACCCTCTTGTAGCCTATCTGTTAACCACATCCAATTGACGCTCTCTCTCCCCTCCCTTCCCTTAGTGCCGTGTGTGTAATAATAATACACACACACAATTAACGGTTTATTGAAAGAGCTTGGCAGCCAGAAGGCTGAAAATATACAGTTACATATTTGGGGAATGGGTTACGAATTACAAATAATATACAAGGGACATAAGTGACACAAATAAGACATATAGTAACTTAGATGGGGATCAGCTCAAACTACAGTTCATTTCAACATAGTGACAGTGTAGGGAGCAGTGTTTACTGGGAGTGAATACACTGATTTATTACATGTTATTGATAATTTTTACAATGGTTGGGACTGGGCTGTTCTTATAGCGATCAGTTCGTGCACGTATGGGCTGGATGCGGTTGTGGTGTCGAACAGCAATTCTCGGACAGGGGATCTTAGGTGGTAGTAGGGGCCGGTGTCGGGGATGGTGTAGAAGCTTCTTACCAAATTTGCAGATGAGGCCGTGGTGATGGTCAGTGAGAGTCGAAAGGGTCAGTGTGTTGAGCGCTTCTTGATATGTGGTGTAGGAAGGGGAGAGAATAATCTTGCATGCCCTCTTTTGCACTTTTTCTAGGTGTTTACGTTGTGTGGCATTTAGAGAGGAAGACCAGGTGGGGGAGGCATAGGTGAGCTTGGGAAGTATGAATGTTGTGTATACACTGAGGAGCTCGTGTGCGGGAACTCCGAGGGACTTGAGTCGGCGGAGGAGGTGGAGACGGAAACTGGAGGATTTGACAACTTCACTGACGTGTGGTTTCCAATTTAGTTTGTTGTCTATGGTGACGCCGAGGAGCTTCGTGGAATCTACAACCTGGAGTGTGTTCGGACCTAGGGTAATGGAAGGAGGTGGGACAATGTCGGAGGAGAGGCTGATGTGCATAACCATGGTCTTGGTATGGCTGATGGTGACATGGTTGTTGGTGGCCCAGTGTGTGTGTGTGTACACACAATAATAATAATTAACGGTTTATTGAAAAAGTTCTGCAGCCCGAAGGCTGAAAATATACATTGGGCATAAATGACTTATTACATACGTTGGTGGTTTAACAAAAGCCTTCATTAGAGAAAGGTAAAGGAACATACAGTGAACATTCAGATTAATGTAGATGTTGAACAGCAAAAACGTAGTGTAGTAACTCCCTCCCAGATGGTGTTAGGAGGGACCTCACGTGGTGTAGTAGTTCCCTCACAGATGGTGTTATGAGGGCTCCTCACGTGGTGTAGTAATTCCCCACAGATGGTGTTATGAGGCCTCACGTGGTGTAGTAATTCTCACAGATGGTGTTATGAGGGCTCACGTGGTGTAGTAATTCCCTCACAGATGGTGTTATGAGGGGCTCCTCACGTGGTGTAGTAATTCCCCACAGATGGTGTTATGAGGGCCTCACGTGGTGTAGTATTCCTCACAGATGGTGTTATGGAGGGCCCACGTGGGTAGTAATTCCCCACAGATGGTGTTAAGAGGGGCCTCACGTGGTGTAGCAATTCCCTCACAGATGGTGCTATGAGGGGCCTCGTGGTGTAGTAATTTCCTCACAGATGGTGTTATGAGGGGCCTCACGTGGTGTAGTAATTCCCTCTCAGATGGTGTTATGAGGGGCCTCTCGTGGTGTAGTAATTCCCTCACAGATGGTGTTATGAGGGGCCTCACGTGGTGTAGTAATTCCCCCACAGATGGTGGTATGAGGGGCCTCACGTGGTGTAGTAACTCCTTCACATATGGTGTTATGAGGGGCCTCACGTGATGTAGTAATTCCCTCACAGATGGTGTTATATGAGTGAGGTGTGGTTCCAGGCCTTCCTATCGTAGACAGATTAACACATCGCTGGTAGTTGGGTCTCACGGGCCGTTATCACTGGGTACCTGGGACCTCACTGTGTGAAAGGTCAACTTGGGTACCACTGTTACTGTTGAGTTGTTCTCACTGACTCAAGCACTGTTCACCACTGTTCACCTCTGTTTAACACTGGTTCCATTTCTTTCCTAAATGAAATAGTAACTTCTGGCGTGAACTTGTTGATATTCCGGTGGGGAGGAGGGTTCAGGGGAGGGGGTTGGTATGGGCCAACTTAACAGTTGACCTGGTTGCTCCGAGAGGAGCGCCAGGTACGTCTTGACCCTTCGGTGGTCAAGGATGTGTGTGTGTGTGTGTGTGTGTGTACTGTCCCAATTGGTGGTCTTGGTATAGGACACCTCAAAGGCTTTGGTTGAAGTCGAGGGAATATCACTATAAGGTAGTTGTTGTTTTGTCCACAAATTCAAACGCTTGGAAGAAATGATAATTAATTTGTCAGACACGAACGCCAGACGCTGTTGAATTACTTGTGATGGCAGTGGAGGTGTAGTAGGTGAGTGGTGGATCTGCCCAGGACTGATTAATGACACCGGAGGTGACAGTGAAACAGTTCATTAGTGCCTGAAGACGCTCAGTTCACGAGGCTCGCCTCACGCTCACTTGAGGATGAAAAAAACCGCATTCAGCATCGTCAGTAAGAGCGATAACCGTGTGCTTCTTATCTTAGTATAACACTGTCTTCGTCTCTCTATAGACCAAAAGTCAGGAGGGTCGTTCATTGTCAGTATTTTAACCTATCTAATCAACCTTATTAAACAAGGGTGTATAGCACTGTTATCCCCCACAGGGTTTGCTTGTGTCAGGAAGAGCGTCACTTATAGGTTCTGTACCGTGGACCCTTCACCTTAGTAGCTAGTAGTGTAGCACTGTCTTGGCTCGGCATAGAACTATTCAGGGAAGGGCGTAAATTGCGAGCTCTTCTCCTTGTACCTGAAACCTTATTGAAGCGGCGTATAGCACTGTCATCCCCTTTATTCCGTCTAAGTCAGGAAGGTCGTCCACTGTAAGGTCTTTACCGTATATTTCCTGCCATATCGACACTGGGTATAGCATCCTCTTGCCGTCTTTATCTACATTGTAAAGAGCATCTATTGCTTCCAGTGTACTTCAGGGCCTCACCCTAATTGACAGTTGGTATAGCACTGCCTTCTCCCTGACATAGACAGTAAAGAATTTTATTGCTGCCTCTGAAAATGATACTCTAGACCTTAATAACAGTTGCTATAGCGCTGTCTTCTCCCTAACATTGGCATGAGACAGTAAAGAATTTTATTGCTGCCAGTGTGCATGGTATAGCATTGTCCTCTTCCAATTTAGCAAGAGGGGCGTAAATCACTGACAAATTTACCTAAAACCAAACCCTATTGACAAGAGAGTATAACACTATCTTACCCTCCTCTCCCACCCCTTGCCCCCCCTGCCCCCCACCCTGCTCTCCACCCCTGCCCCACACCTCTACCCCACCTACCCCCCCCTCCCTGCCCCCCCTAACAGCTGGTGGTTGTGGCGCTTGGTCTCAGTGGGGAAGGGAGAGGGTGATAGACAGATGTTTTACTCTGTGACTGTACAGAACCCCCCACCTGGTGAAGAGTTGGCGGTTTCTTTCTTTCTTTCTTTTCTTTCTTTCTTTCTCTTTCTTTCTTTCTTTCTTTAGTCTGTCTCGTCTTATTGTTTCTCTTCTTCTTATTCGCAATTTTTTCTAACTTTTACTAATTCTTGTTTTCTTATATCAACCTGTCTCTCATGCACTATCTCTCTATCTGTTCTTCTCTCTCTCTCTCTCTCTCTCTCTCTCTCTCTCTCTCTCTCTCTCTCCTCTCTCTCTCTCTCTCTCTCATGTCTCAATTTATCTCTCACTTTATCCCCTGAACTATCTCTTGTCATCTCAATCTCTCGTCAACAATTTCTACTCATCTCTCGCTATTTTTCTCCCTTGTCTGAAGGTGGCTGGCAGCTTAGCAGCAGCTGGCCAGCCCAGCAGCAGCAGCAGGGGGAGTGTGAAGACAGATGTTTCTTTGTCTGTGGGTGATTGACAGGTGTGTGTGGAGAGAGAGAGAAAGAAGAAAGAAAGATTTTCAAGTGGTGGTGGTGGTGAGAGAGAGATGGTGTAGTAATAGTGGTAGTGTAGTGGTTGTAGTGGTGGTTGATTTATTTAGTGTTGCAGGTAGTTGTGGTGGTAGTGTAGTGCTTGTAGTTGTGGTGGTGTTGGTGGTTGAGTTCTTTAGTGTTGCAGGTAATGGTGGTGATAGTGGTAGTGTAATGCTTGTAGTTGTGGTAGTGTAGTGCTTGTGGTGGTGATAATTGGTAGTGTAATGCTTGTAGTTGTGGTAGTGTTAGTAGTGGTGGTGGCCAAGTCTTGTGGGTGTGCTCGTTGTTATCACCTTGTAAACACACGGCTTTAAAACAACAACAGGTCCATGCAACTCTCTCTCTCTCTCTCTCTCTCTCTCTCTCTCTCTCTCTCTCTCTCTCTCTCTCTCTCTCTCTCTCTAAATCAGAAAGAACTTATGAAGGGAAAAGAAGAATCCATACTCTTTAAAAAAAGCTGGCAAGTGGATACAACACTCACCTCCGTCCTAAGGGTCCTGGTTCGTTCCCGAGGCACCATCTTTAGCCAACCAGCTGTAAATAGGAGGGTACAGTAGCTTTACAAATTAGGGAAGTGGGAGGTGGTTAGCGACGCTGCCTCCCAATGTACCGATGGTTTAAAAATGCGGCGTCGTGTACTACCTCCCCTCCACGCCTCTCTCAGGGGATCCACTTTCCAATCTTTCAAAAATCTTTCACAGTTTTTCGTCGAGTTTTATGCCAAACTCTCCTTTAAAGTTACAGGAGATGGGGGGGGTTGATTAGGTATTCTCAAAAGTTTCTTTAGGTTAACTTATGTGAAAATATGTCTATAGTTGTTGCGGCAGTCTGAGGGCTGTTCTGACGCCATTTGGTCTGCACTATTTTTGAAGCCATAGATTAACGCCTAGCTCTCCTCTCTCTGCCTACCCCACCCCCATCTACCCCCCCCACCCCTCCCCCTCCCTCACGCTCCAGTGCTCAAAGGAGTAATATTCACCCTAGTAGCAGCAGCCCCTCCACCCTCCCCTCCTCCTCCCCTCCCCTTTCACCCCCTCCCCTCCACCACTCCCCTCCCCTCCCACCCTCCTCCCTCCCCTCCCCACCCTCCTCCCCCCACCCTCTCCCCCTCCCCTCCCCTCCCTCCCCCACTCCTCCCCTCCCCTCCCACCCTCCTCCCCACCCCTCCCTCCCCCTACCCTCCCCACCCTCCTCCCCTACCTCCCCACTCCCCCCTCCCCTCTCACCACAACTCCCCTCCCCACCCACCACGACCTCCCCTCCCCACCACGACTCCCCTCCCCCTCCCTCCCGACTCCCCCACCACGACTCCTCCCACCACCTCCTCCCCTCCCACGACTCCTCCCACCACGACTCCCTCCCACCATCCTCCTCCTCCTCCCCCCCCACCACGACTCCTCCCACCACGACTCCCCTCCCACCACGACTCCCTCCCACCCTCCTCCCATCCCACCACTACTCCCCACAAACCACTCTCCCCACCGGCCCTCCTCCCACCGACTCCTCCCCACCTATTATCCCCACCCCACTGCACCTACTTCTCCCCACCACCACTCCTCCCCACCACTCCTCCCCACCACCTCCCCACCCACCCTACACTCCCCACCAACCACACTCCCCCACCTCTCCTCCCACCCACCCTCCCCACCAACTCCCCTCTCCCCACCCACCACCACTCCCCACCAAACCTACTCCCCACCACAGCTTCCCCACACCACACTCCCCACCTACCACCACTCCCCACTCCCACTCACCACTCACACCATCCTGCAGCCTCCTCCCACCCACCTACCACCTCCCCACCAACCCACCCCCACACTACTCCCCACCCACCCACCACCACTACACCACACTCCTCCACCTACCCACCCATCACTGCACCACCACCCACCCACCACTGCACCACCACCCACCACCACCACCACCTACCTCCCACACCACTACCCACCCACCCATCTCTCACCCACCACCAGCTCACCCGAACAGAATCTCTCACCCAATTTGTGCTAGAAGAAATGTCCAAGAGAAGGTTCTCTCGTCTCAGAACCAATGTT
Source organism: Homarus americanus (assembly GCF_018991925.1). Taxonomy (NCBI): domain Eukaryota; kingdom Metazoa; phylum Arthropoda; class Malacostraca; order Decapoda; family Nephropidae; genus Homarus; species Homarus americanus. The sequence goes on along the minus strand of NW_024728879.1, from coordinate 613 downwards.
GACAGATACACGTATCGTGGGTAGAGGCCGGACTGTAGCTATGATGGTGAGTGGTTTATTTGTTTGTGTTGATATAAATTGGTGGAAAGGTAGGTAATCTGGAAGTGTTAGTTGTGATTGTAGTAAGGATTGTGTAGGTTGGTGGTGATGAAAAGGGGTGGTGATAGTAGTGGTGTGGTTTGGCACAGAGTGGAGATGGTGATAGTAGTGAAATGATGCTGGGGTAGTAATAATAGTGGTTGTGGTGATTGCAAACTGTGGTGATACGTGTAAGTGGGTATAGATGACTTACAGATTGTGGTAGTAGTGGTGGTAGTAATAGTAGTAGTGGTGGTAATGAAATAATAGTGAAGATGATTATAATGTCTTTAGTGGTGATTGATTGTGGTACTTATGAGGTGTTTTGGTGGGTGATTGTGAACACTTGAAGGTAGTGTTAGGAGGTTAATGTTGAATAGACAAAAGAGGTAATAAAGACGTAAATGTAAACACAGTCCAATAATTAATAATAAACCTCCGACAAAAATAAGAAATATATCGTTTTATAAGTCTGCGAGTGTTTAGTGGCCTCAAAAAATCGAGAGGAAACATAGGTAGCAATATTACGTAACTA
>NW_024728878.1:0-11292 GCF_018991925.1 Homarus americanus | reverse complement strand
TAGCTCTTCGTCCCGTACGCCCATGAGGATAATCATCTTCAGCTGTGTTTCCTCACAAGTCAACGAGTTCCCAGGACAAACGTCAACCTCCTCAGCGATGCGTCGGAGTCGTACGTAAAAATCGGCAAACGACTCACCCTCCAGCTGCTTACAACTGAGAAGTTCTCTTCTACGGAGAGCTTCGTTACGGAGGCCCTTGATATGCGTCTGTAAAGCATCCAAGACGCCCTTCACACTCTTGTCTGTGTCGTGGGGAATTTGCAGGGTGTGCTCCAGGATACGTTGCGTCTCTAGGGTGAGACACATCCTCATCTGGATCAGCTGTTTCTCCCTAGGCAACCTTGATAAATCGACCATCATCGAATAATCGTCCCACCTCCGACGCCATTCACGGAATACCTGGAACGAGGCATGAGCTTGGAGTGGCGGTGGACTCTGGGCGAGTGCTTTCTGTGGAGGGGGCAAAGAAGTTGAAGGGGACCCTGCAGGTGCACCTGTGGACGAAGAGGCAGGTGTAATAGCTGTTTGAAGGTTAACAGGTGCCAACAACTCGATAATGGCACTGAATCTGGCATTTTCTTGTTGACGTCTGTGATTCTCTTCACGTCTTCGTTCATCGTCTTCCTGTCGCCTCCTGATGTCGTCTTGTCGTCGGTTTTCTTCCAAAAACTGAATTAAATGAAGGAAGTCGACACCTGTGGCAGATTGCGGACGTGTGTAGTAGGGGCTAAGGGTGGGTGGGGCCGCTTGATCCACTTTCCGATCCACTTGGAGTCCACTTACTGCACCGACATCCGTCTGAAGTTGGGCTTGTTGGGTATCTGAAGAAAACCCAATAAATTCCTGATCTTCCATATGGCCTGGTTTATTTCTCTCACAATTACTGTAATTAATAAGTGAGCAGAAGAGCAATCGTCTTTAAATGGAAGATATGTGCGAGCGTCTGTGTGTGTGTGTGTGTGTGCGCGCGTTTGTTCGTCCGTGTACTCGGGGCGGGCTGGCTAGCGGGCTAGCTGGTTGGCTGGCTCACTCAGTGCCAGTTGAGACACGAACGGGGGTGGATGTCAAAACTTGAGCTCTCCCATAGGTCTTAAAAAGGCTCCCCTCTTTTGTAAAACGTGCAGGAACACGGGGAAACACTTTAAAGACACTAAAGGGCACACACAACACTGAAAAAGCACTTCACAACACTGCACTGTAAATCCAGGAATATCGTGTTGAGGTACACGCCGAGATCCACTCAACAAGGGAAGTTGACAAGATGGCGGCTCCGAGAGAGATTCCGTGTCTACTCCAATTCTGAATAATGTGATGTCCCAGCTAAACACTGCGCCATGTGGGAGACTCAGGTGGTCCTTACACTCAGGGGTAAAGGAAACACGCTGATGTCAAGTCCGTAAGTTCTATTTCTGGTACAAACACAAAAAGGAGTTGAGACAGGGGTAAACAGCGTCCTGTCTTGGAATCTCTCTGGGTATCTCTATCTGCGCATGCGCGTACAGCGCGCATGTGCCCAAAGCCTGAACTAACGCTTGGTGACAAAAGGGAGTATGATTATAAAACATATAATACAGAGACCTGAATCAATAATGGTAAATAGTACACAGTTACATATTACAGCCATATTCGTCTCATATATCTACAGAAGGGTTGGTTTGTTTTTAAACTTGGCACCACTTTGTTGGAGTTGGTAACAAAAACCAACAGTATGACCATTTTTCTTGCAATGTGTGAATACTAAATGTTGCTTCTTTGTTGCTGAGTCCTTAGGAACTCATTGCTGAATTGACGCTACAGGTGTTACTGTCCTTGCTAGGGGAGTACGTGATGATTTAATAGCGATCTTGGCTGCATAATCCAAAATATCCTCATCGGGCTTATAATCATGTGTCTTTGCATGAATATATGCCGGGTCACGGATTGTTAGGATGAAACCAAGGAACTCCATTAATATTGCAAAACTGTCTAGATACATATTAATGTGCTCATCCACCCAGGGTGAACCACCAAAATTGGTTAAGATATCTTGGCAGACCTCGCCAGCAAGAGAAACACTTCTCATCGTGTCTTCTGCACGTATCGTCCGTGGCAGATGATCAACCGACCTAAACATCCAGTTCAGGTGACCCTGCTGTGCGCCTAATTCAAATAGACCAATTATAGTTTTCCTAAACTTCTCATAAGTGGGATGTGCAAGGCCACTCTCGTCCAAAAGTTTGCTTGCATATTTACCTTCTTTGATGTGACCGTGTACAAATGCCTTGCGTTCATCATCACCTGTTATTTGAATGTTTTTCATTACATTTTCACACGACCTTAAAAGTGTGGTTACACGATAGTCATCCTCTGCGGTAAACTCACGGATGCGATCACTGCGGGGTAATACAGTATAGTCTGCATTTATGCAGTCAATTGAACCCGTGGAGGTCCGCGTAAAACGAGAAACGCGAAAACGAAATAACAAAACATATGGGATTAATTGACATAGAGACTGGGCCGACCCCCAAACTACATTTTTTCAGACAAAATACGTATGTTGTAGTAAAAATAACATCTTAATTTTATGATGGTATGCACACACAATTAATATTTAAGAGAAATACAGTCGCCGGTTAATGTCCATTCAAATAATGGACTCAACTCCTCCCCCCCCCCGTTTCCCACGCTCGCTGGCTCCTCCCTCTTTGAGAAATGTTTGGGGAAAAACAGTATGCTTACATTTTTAGTAATAAATAATACCTCAGACTAAAGTTAGGATAATATAATTGACATTGCTGGATTCCTTGCAAGACAGGGAATATTTTGAATATAAACGTCATATATTTTGCACAAAAGATAAAATTTTTGCTCTTTCTAATAAATTTCTTAAATTAGATCTAAAATTTGTATGTCTAATGCAAATTTTATGATGTTTATATTTAAAATAATCACAATCTTATAAGAATTCCAGCATTGAAAATTATATATTTTATGAGCTAAAAAAAAATCTCTTCAGTAAATAAACAAATTATACTTCACCCACGTAAATGATGAAATTTACTGCGTAATTAACACATTTCATTCTGGCAAGGTGCCGCGTAAATGACCAAACGCGTACACAAAACCGCATAAATCCAGACTATACTATACTTGAACAATGTTAGGTTGGTTAGATGACAAGCTGATGTTAGATGTAGCCATGGTTAGTGAGTTGCTAGACAACTTAGATCTAACTGAAAGATGCATGGATGCAAGAGGGAAAGTAATCTCTGACACACTGTGAAATTCTGAAGACTGAGAGGTATCCTGGCCATAATCAGGTGTTATATTGTATGTATTACCTGACCTTAGAGTTCCACGACATAAATTGTCATGCAATTGATCACTTAAGTGTTCACTACTCTCAACAGAAATGTCTCGCAGTAAGGGCGCTTGCGTTTCTTGCGAATCTATTAATTCTGTGATCAGTATTGACACTTGTACCATTAGCTAGTACAGTGGCAGACTTGAGTGCGTTGTCAGATTTATCTGAATCGTTATCATAAATCTCCTTTAAATTGGTAATATCTGAACTCATTTAATTAAAAAAATCATCCATCAGTGTTAAATAGAGATGTTTAGTCAGTCTACACAAAAAACTTGCCTAACCATTTACAGTAAATGTTTGAAAATTATCATAATAGTAATTGGCAAGAAAAAATGATTAATATATATTACTGGTTTTGAGAACTTCATATATATATATATATATATATATATATATATATATATATATATATATATATATATATATATATATATATATATATATATATATATATATATATATATATATATATATATATATATATATATATATATATATATATATATATATATATATATATATATATATATATATATATATATATATATATATATATATATATATATATATATATATATATATACAGGTATATACAGTATTACCCCGCTTTACACGGTTTCACTTTCCGCGATTTCTCATTTACGCTGTGCCTTGCCAGAATCGGACTTTCACTTTCCCCCGTGCATCTACTCATATACGCGTGAAGTATAATTATTATTTTTTATTTAGCTCATAAAATTCATACAAATTACCCGGCCAGAATATAATTTACATTGTTGGAATTCTTACAATATGATGATCATTTTGAATATAAACATCATGGATTTTGCATTAGACATACAAATATCAGATGTAATGTAATAATTTGGTTTACACAAAGCAAGTATTTTATCTTTTGTGCAAAATATATGAGGTTTACATTAAAAATATTCCCTGACCTGCAAGGAATCCAGAAATGTCAATTATATTATCCTAACTTTAGTCTGAAGTATTATTTATTACTAAACGTTAATGTTACGAGTTGGGGATTTAGAATATAGTTAAAAGTCTACCCAGATCCCAACAGGCAACAAAAAAAAAAAAACAAAGACAATCGGACTATAAAAGGGTAGACAAAGGATGCGAGTTTTTGTTGTGTATAATAACGTACCATAAATTCCTTCACAAAATATTCAGCTTCCTATAAGTTACCCTTAACCATACTTAACCTAAACATTAACAGTATATACATATTTATACAACATACAATAATTTGAAGCAAGTGGACGTGGGGGAGACAATATAAGATTACAAATACTTAAGTGCGGAGCTGAGATGGCTGACGAGCAAGGCTGAGTATTGTAGAAGACGGTAGGTAGTCACTGTGCCGTAGGTTTCCAGGATAGGTGATCCTGTGGTCACTTCCCAGAGTGTACTGCTCTCTCCTCGAATTGGAGCTGACAAAGAAGACTTGGAGGAAGTGACGCAACAACCAGGATATGGAGAAGGGAAACCTCGGAGTGGTAACTAAGACGAGTCATACTCGTGTTTCGTCCCTAGATGGCGTTGCTCGTGGTGCTGGGTAGGTAGATCAGGACAACAGATGGCGTGGTTCGTAGGGCTGGGTAGGTAGATCATGACAATTGGTGGCGGAGTTCGTAACACACCCCCACTCCAAAGACCTCCGTAGCGCGGGCGCGAAGGAGGTGATCACCTGGTGCGTCTGGAGAGTAGCTGCTGCATTTCCACTGGAGCTCGGGATAAGGAGTCCGCAATCAGGTTGTCCACCCCCTTTATGTGCCGGACTTGTAGGTTATAGGGCTGGGTGAGGAGAGCCCAGCGAAGGATTCGCTGGTTGGAGGTCTTGTTGGTTTGGATGAACGTGAGTGGGTTATGGTCGGTGAAGACTAGGGTTGTTTGTGGGAAAGACTGGAGGTAACATTCAAACTTCTTTATTGCCAACACCAGAGCCAGGGCCTCCTTCTCTATGGTCGAGTAGTTGGTCTGATGTTTTTTCAACTTGGTGGAGTAGTATGCCACAGGGTGAAGGACATCAGTGGTTGGGTCGGGTTGTAGGAGCACAGCCCCCACTCCGACACCGCTAGCGTCGATTTGCAGATGGAAGGGCAAGGTGTAGTCAGGGGGGTGGACTACAGGCTTGGAGGCAAGGAAGGCTTTGAGGCGGTGGAAAGACTGGTCGCACCTCTGGTTCCAGATGTAAGGGACCGCAGAACTGGTAAGGTCTGTGAGGGGTCCGGCCACGCTGGAGAAGTTACTGCAGAACCGACGGTAGTAGCCGCACATCCCCAGGAAGCGCATGAGTTCCTTCCTCGTCCTTGGAGTGGGGAAGGACAAGATGGCTTTAACGTTTGCGTCCTTGGGTGCCACCATACCATGCCCAACGATATGTCCCAGTTAAGTCACTGAGGCCCGGCCAAAAGCAGATTTAGCCAGGTTTATGGTGAATCCAGTCTCTTGCAGTCGTGCGAACAGTATCTCCAAACGCACCAGATGTTCGTCCCAGCCGTCCGACACCACCACCAGGTCATCCAGGTAGGCGAACGTCCCACCTAGGTCCTGAATTAGGTAGTTGATGGCCCTCTGGAATGTGGCCGGAGCATTAGAAAAGCCAAACGCCATAACCAAATATTGAAAAAGACCAAATGGAGTTATAAATGCCGAGATTATTTTTGCCCTATCCGTGAGTCCCACTTGATAATATCCTTTCAACAGGTCCACGGTAGATATAAATTTGGCACAGCCTATGCTGTCTATTATATCTTCAATCAAAGGTAAAGGGTAGGAGTCTGAGACAGTGACCTGGTTCACTTTACGATAATCGGTACAGAAACGAAAAGTGCTATCGGGTTTTGGAATGAGAAGGCAAGGTGAAGCCCAGGGGGAGGTACTAGGCTCAGCTAAGTTATGTTTTAACAAAAAGTCTACCTCCTTTTTCATAATCTTTCTTTTTTTTGGATTTAGTCGATATGCTGATTGCCTAATGGGTTGTACTTCATCTGAGATTAGCTTAATATCATGTTTAAGTATATTGCAAAACCCTGGGAGATCTGACGTGACTTTAGGAAATGTTGATAATAACTTAGTGAGATCTTTTGCTTGAGATGGATTCAGAACAGAAAAATACTCATCCAAGTTGTTGAGTTTGTGACTGTTCGCAGGATTTTCTTTAGGTAGAGGGAAGTCTAAATTCTCCAATAGATCCATGTCATCTGTCTCCGGCTCCGGCCCTGACAAAACCGAATGCAATACAGGTAGGCTTATAGCCTCTGGGATGTCTTCCTCTGACTGCCTGGAATGGTAAAGTTTCATGAGATTAATGTGAACAAGTTGTGAATCTTTTCTGTGATCAGGAGTATGGACTATATAGTTGAGAGGAGATAGTTTATTTGCATGGATTTGAAAGTTTTCATGGAACCGTTCCAAGCAACCTTGGGACGGTGGGTGGTAAGCCGAAGATGTACAATGGTCCACACTGAGGTCTTTCATATTCAATGATGGATCAGATTGTAGGGCTTTAATGAGCTCATCCTTACTAATGGTCTTATTGTACAGATCTTCTGTGGGTAGGAAGATATTGGAGGTGGTTTTAGATGAAGAGGGCCCATTTCGCATACTCTGTGACCGGGTGACAGCACAATATGGGAAAAGGTGAGGAGTAGTTTCTTCAAGGTCAGTGGTGGAGTTGACAGGTAAGGAGAGTCGACTGTCTTTATGTTGGGAACCACTAGATCTCCTACCAAGTCATTACCCAATAATAAATGAATGCGGCTCACAGGCATTGGATCTTTCCTAATGGCTATTTGCACTTCCCCAGTAATCAAGGGACATTGGAGGTGCACTTTAGCTAAGGGATAGGAAGAATGGGATGAGAGATCTGAAATTAGAACACTCATTAGTAAATGCGGTAGATATATCAGGAATGACTAAACAGGAGGATAGATTGTGCTGCGCCGGTATCACGTAGTATACGAATAGGGAAAGAACGAGACCCCTCTATGATTGAAATTTTTCCCTCATAGGTGAATGAAGAGAAGAGATCCTGATGGGGCCTTTCCACAATGGTGGTTGCTATTGGTTTGGATTTGGGATCCAGGGAACTACTTTTAGCAGTTCGACACTTTGGGTGTTTACAAGACTGGATCGTATGGCCTGGGTTTTTACAGTAAGAACAATAAAACTTGGTTGCATCAGGGGGGGGTAGGTGTGGGACCTTTCGACCTACCACTCACGTCCCCAAGGTTATCATCAGAGGAGGACCTAACATGCCGGAAAGTACCACGTTCCCTACGGCACAGTGACTCCACCAGCAAGGCGTACTCATCAGCCAGCTCAGCCGCACGCCCTAAATTAACCTCTCCACGCTCCTCCACATGCTTCAAGATATGAAATGGTATCTTGCTTTTCCACTCCTCCAGGACTACCAAGTTTAACAAATCCTGAGGTGGCCATTGTTAAGAAAACATAGATAAATTAATTAATGATCAAAATATAAGATAAGTGGATTACCCTAGAAAATATCACGGCAGTGGATAACCAGAAAGTCCCGGAAACTACCCAAGTTATACCTAGGGAAATTACACTTATGAATATTGTTCTTCTGAGAATATCCTTAGATAAGGATAAGAGACTTGAAAGGGGAAGGGCGTATTACGGCATTAATATAAAGATCCGGATTAACAACCCTGAGATACTTGAAAGAGGAAGGGCGTATTACGGCATTTATATAAAGATCCGGATTAACAACCCTGAGATACTTGAAAGAAGAAGGGCGTATTACGGCATTAATATAAAGATCCGGATTAACAACCCTGAGATACTTGAAAGAGGAAGGGCGTATTACGGCATTAATATAAAGATCCGGATTAACAACCCTGAGATACTTGAAAGAGGAAGGGCATACTACGGCATTTTATATAAGGATCAGGATTAACAACCCTCGAGTAAACAGGAAGGGCGTATTATGGCATTAATATAAAGATCCGGATTAACAACCTTGAGATACTTGAAAGAGGAAGGGCGTATTACGGCATTAATATAAAGATCCGGATTAACAACCCTGAGATACTTGAAAGAGGAAGGGCGTATTACGGCATTAATATAAAGATCCGGATTAACAACCCTTGAGTTTGGTATGATTGACCCCGAATGAGATAATGAGAAGAACAATAATGGAGGCTTTATAATTATGGGGTCCTGGTAGAGCGGGGCGTCCCAAGATATCACTTCACCCTAAACTAGTGACTATGGAACAGCCTACTCTGGAGTGAGGGTATGGCATTAAACAGATCCGGATTCTTCCCTACACTAGATAAGACTTACTACACGACTGCCACGTGTAATAACAGGTAAGCCTTATGACACTTGGAACCTAATATCCTACGTCTGTCACTCTTACTGTACGATAATACCAATATATGCACACACATATGAAGGAAACTTTAAACCACCGTAAAGCAATTGTGAACAGAAGTGACTGGGAGGAATAATTAACAAGGAGTTACAAGGGAGGAAGGAGTATGGTACTTAAGGTCGAGTCCTGTCACGGTCGCCATTTGTTACGAGTTGGGGATTTAGAATATAGTTAAAAGTCTACCCAGATCCCAACAGGCAACAACAAAAAAAAACAAAGACAATCGGACTATAAAAGGGTAGACAAAGGATGCGAGTTTTTGTTGTGTATAATAACGTACCATAAATTCCTTAACAAATTATTCAGCTATCTATAAATTACCCTTAACCATACTTAACCTAAACATTAACAGTATATACATATTTATACAACATACAATAATTTGAAGCAAGTGGACGTAGGGGAGGCAATACAAGATTACAAATACTTAAGTGCGGAGCTGAGATGACTACCTACCGTCTTCTACAATACTCAGCCTTCCTCGTCAGCCATCTCAGCTCCTCACTTAAGTATTTGTAATCTTGTATTGCCTCCCCCACGTCCACTTGCTTCAAAATTGTTTATGTTGTATTAATATGTATATACTGTTAATGTTTAGGTTAAGTTTGGTTAAGGGTAATTTATAAGCTGAATATTTTGTTAAGGAATTTATGGTACTTTATTATACACAACAAAATCTCGCATCCTTTGTCTACCCTTTTATAGTCCGATTGTCTTTGTTTTGTTTTTTTGTTGCCTGTTGGGATCTGGGTAGACTTTTAACTATATTCTAAATCCCCAACTCGTAACATTAAAATCTAGTGTTTCACCCAATCATTTCTCAGAGAGGTAGGGGCCAGTGAGCTGGGAACAGGGGTGGGGGGGGGATTTGAGTCCATTATTTGAATGGACATTAACCTGGCAACTGTATTTCTCTTAAATATTAATTGTGTGAGCATACTATCATAAAATTTAGGTGTTATTTTTACTACAACATAGGTATTGTGTCGGAAAAAGTGGAGTTTGGGGGTCTGGCCAGTCTCTATTGGAATTAATCCCATATGTTCTGTTGTTCACTTTACGCGGTTTTCACTTTCCGCGGTACCCTGTGGGTTCAATTGACCGCGTAAATCGGGGTACTACTGTATATATATATATATATATATATATATATATATATATATATATATATATATATATATATATATATATATATATATTTCAGATATATATATATATATATATATATATATATATATACAGTATATATATATATATATATATATATATATATATATATGTTATATATAAACTGTATATATATATATATATATATATGTATATATATATATAATATATATATATATATATATATATATATATATATATATATATATATATATATATATATATATATATATAATTCTCACAGATACACTCTCCATGAACCAAGGTTTCAAATAAACTTTGTTTGGCAATGGTTCACACAAATCTACAATATTATATTCACACAACATCTGACAAAGTTTTTTAGTATAAGTATTCATCTTAAAATTACTAGTAATTGCATTAGTAAATTTATCAACAGCAGACTTCAGATACCCATCACCACGCCTAATAAGCCTTAGAGTAGAAATGACAGTCAACTCCCTAATTCTGTGTACTGTATTATGCTCAGGACATTTAGCTCCATCCTCATAATCTCTATTCTTGTCGTCTTTGGACAACCAAGCACAATCCTCATTGCTTCATTCTGAATAAGCTCTAATAGCCTAAGATCTTTTCCTGAGTAAGAAGCTAGAACTGGAGCTGAATAATCAATGATACTCCTAACTATACTCAAGTACGTACATAGATCTTAAAACTGGTATACCAACACCATTTGCTCTATTTGACAAAACTTTCAGAGGTTTTAGCCTCGCTGTACATATATTTTTTACATAAGTAATTTGATCCTTAACATTATTATTTACACCCGCAAACATCCCCAGATATTTGTAACTGGATACTTTTTGCAATTTTATTCCATTTAGCCAAAATTCTTTTCCATTTACTGCCCTTCACTGAGATTTGGTTTTATTTTAATTAATGACCAGTCCCAAGGAGAGACAAAGATACTGCAGCTGATTAATGACCCTAGACATATCTTCCTCATTCTTACATCAGATCAGAATGTCATCAGCATAAATACATACTTGGGACTCGCCCTGAAATTTGTAACTAGCTATTCTGTCCATAAGAATATTAAAAAGCATAGGGCTAAGAACGCCACCTTGTGGGGTACCCACCCCTAGACTTTTTTCTTCCGATTCATGACCTTGAAACCAGACACTCACTTTTCTGTTTGTTAAGTAATCTGTAATCCACATCAATAATTTCCCTTTTATACAAGACTTTCTAAGATCACTTCCTTATTTGCCGTATGAAAGGCACTTTTAAGGTCTACAAACAGTCTGCAGTTGACATTAGCATTACTAAGACATATAATCACACAATGTGTAGTGCTTTTACCCTTTAAAAATCCAAACACATTACTAGACAAGAGACCATCATTGTA
>NW_024728877.1:0-15024 GCF_018991925.1 Homarus americanus | reverse complement strand
TAATAAAGTCGAATGATAGAGTATAACAAAGTCCCCTGATCAAGTATAGCAAAGGTCCCTAATGGCGTATAACAAAGTCCCAAGATCGCTTATAACAAATTCTCCTGATCGAGTATAACAAAGTCCGCTGATCGAGTATAACAAAGTACCCTGATCGAGTATAACAAAGTGCTCTGATCGAGAATAACAAAGTCACATGATCGAGTATAACAAAGTCCACTTATCGAGTATAAGAATGGCACCTGACCGAATATAACAAAGTCCCGAGTCGAGTAAAACAAACACCCCTGATTAAGTATAACAAAGCCCCCTGATCGAGTATAACAAAGTCCCCTGATTGAGTATAACAAAGTCCCCAGATCGAGTATAATAAAGTCCCCTGATCGAGTATAACAAACCCCCTCATCGAGTATAACAAAGTCCCCTGGTCGAGTATAACAAAGTCCGCAGATCGAGTTCAACAAAGTCACCTTATCGAGAATAACAAAGTCCCCTGATCGAGTATAACAAAGCCCCCTGATCGAGTATAGCAAAGCCCATGATCGAGTATAAAAAAGTCCCATGATCAAGTATAACAAAGTCCCCTGATCGAGTATAACAAAGTCCCCTGGTCGTGTATAACAAAGTCCCCTGGTCGAGTATTACAAAGTCCCCTGATCGAGTATAACACAGCCCCCTCATCGAGTTTAGCAAAACCCCCTGATCGAGTATAAAAAAGCCCCCTGGTCGAGTATAACAAAGTCCCCTGATCAAGCATAACAAAGGACCCTAATGGCGTATAACAAAGTCCCAAGATCGCTTATAACAAATTCTCCTGATCGAGTATAACAAAGTCCCCTGATCGAGTATAACTAAGTACCCTGATCGAGCATAACAAAGTGCCCTGATCGAGAATAACAAAGTCCCCTGATCGAGGATAACAAATTCCACTTATCGAGTATAAGAAAGGCACCTGGCCGAATATAACAAAGTCCCGAGTCGAGTAAAACAAACACCCCTGATTAAGTATAACAAAGCCCTCTGATCGAGTATAACAAAGTCCCCTGATCGAGTATAACAAAATTCCCTGATCGAGTATAACAAAGTCCCCTGATCGAGTATAACAAAGTCCCCTGATCGAGTAAAACAAACACCCCTGGTCGAGTATAACAAAGTCCCCTGATCGAGTATAACTAAGTGGCCTAATCGAGCATACCTAAGTCCCCTGATCGATTATAACAAAGGACCCTCATGGAGTATAACAAAGTCCCAAGATCGATTATAACAAAGTCCTCTGATCGAGTATAACAAAGTCCCTTGATCGAACATAACAATGTCCCGTCATCGAGTATAACAAAGCCCCCTGATGGAGTATAAGAAAGGCACCTGATCGAATATAACAATGTCCCTAGTCGAGTATATGCAAAGTCCCCACATCGAGTATAACAATGTCCACAGATCGAGTATAACAAAGCCCCCTGATCGATTATAACAAAGCCCCCTCGTCGAGTATAAGAAAGTCCCCTGGTCGAGTATAACAAAGTCCCTGATCGAGTATAACAAAGCCCCATGATCGAGTATAACCAATTCCCCGAATCGAGTATAACAAAGTCCCCTGATCGAGTAAAACAAACACCCTTGATCGAGTTGAACAAAACCCCCTGATCGAGTATAAAGAAGCCCCTCTTCGAGTATAACAAAGTCCTTTGGTCGAGTATAACAAAGTCCCATGATCGAGTATAACAAAGGCCCCTTATCGAGTATAACAAAGGCCCCTGGTCGAGTATAACAAGATGCCCTGATCGAGCATAACAAATTCCCCTGATCGAGTATAAAAAAGTCCCCTGATCGAGTATAACAAAGCCCCCTGATCGAGTATAACAAAGTTCCCTGATCGAGTATAACAAAGTCCCCTGGTCGTGTATAACAAAGTCCCCTGGTCGAGTATTACAAAGTCCCCTGATCGAGTATAACAAAGCCCCCTCATCGAGTTTAACAAAACCCCCTGATCGAGTATAAAAAAGCCCCCTGGTGGAGTATAACAAAGTCCCCTGGTCGAGTATAATAAAGTCGAATGATAGAGTATAACAAAGTCCCCTAATCAAGTATAACAAAGGACATTAATGGCGTATAACAAAGTCCCAAGATCGCTTAAAACAAATTCTCCTGATCGAGTATAACAAAGTCCGCTTATCGAGTATAACAAAGGACCCCTAATGGCGTATAACAAAGCCCCAAGATCGATTATAACAAATTCTCCTGATCGATTATAACAAATTCCCCTGATCGAGTATAAAAAAGTACCCTGATCGAGTATAACAAAGTGCCCTGATCGAGAATAACAAAGTCCCCTGATCGAGTATAACAAAGTCCACTTATCGAGTATAAGAAAGGCACCTGACCGAATATAACGAAGTCCCGAGTCGAGTAAAACAAACATCCCTGATTAAGTATAACAAAGCCCCCTGATCGAGTATAACAAAGTCCCCTAATCGAGTATAACAAAATTCCCTGATCGAGTATAAAAAAGTCCCCTGATCGAGTATAACAAAGTCCCCTGATCGAGTAAAACAAACACCCCTGGTCGAGTATAACAAAGTCCCCTGATTTAGTATAACAAAGCCCCCTGATCGAGTATAACAAAGTCCCCTGATCGAGTACAACTAAGTGGCCCAATCGAGCATAACTAAGTCCCCTGATCGAGTATAACAAAGGTCCCTCATGGAGTATAACAAAGTCCCAAGATCGAGTATAACAAAGTCCTCTGATCGAGTATAACAAAGTCCCCTGATCGAACATAACAATGTCCCGTCATCGAGTATAACAAAGCCCCCTGATGGAGTATAAGAAAGGCACCTGATCGAATATAACAATGTCCCTAGTCGAGTATATGCAAAGTCCCCAGATCGAGTATAACAATGTCCCCAGATCGAGTATAACAAAGCCCCCTGATCGAGTATAACAAAGCCCCCTCGTCGAGTATAAGAAAGTCCCCTGGTCGAGTATAACAAAGTCCCTGATCGAGTATAACAAAGCCCCATGATCGAGTATAACCAATTCCCCGAATCGAGTATAACAAAGTCCCATGATCGAGTAAAACAAACACCCTTGATCGAGTTGAACAAAACCCCCTGATCAAGTATAAAGAAGCCCCTCTTCGAGTATAACAATGTCCTTTGGTCGAGTATAACAAAGTCCCATGATCGAGTAAAACAAAGGCCCCTTATCGAGTATAACAAAGGCCCCTGGTCGAGTATAACAAGATGCCCTGATCGAGCATAACAAATTCCCCTGATCGAGTATAAAAAAGTCCCCTGATCGAGTATAACAAAGCCCCCTGATCGAGTATAACAAAGTTTCCTGATCGAGTATAACAAAGTCCCCTGGTCGTGTATAACAAAGTCCCCTGGTCGAGTTTTACAAAGTCGCCTGATCGAGTAAAACAAAGCCCCCTCATCGAGTTTAACAAAACCCCCTGATCGAGTATAAAAAAAGCCCCCTGGTCGAGTATAACAAAGTCCCCTGGTCGAGTATAATAAAGTCGAATGATAGAGTATAACAAAGTCCCCTGATCAAGTATAGCAAAGGTCCCTAATGGCGTATAACAAAGTCCCAAGATCGCTTATAACAAATTCTCCTGATCGAGTATAACAAAGTCCGCTGATCGAGTATAACAAAGTACCCTGATCGAGTATAACAAAGTGCCCTGATCGAGAATAACAAAGTCACCTGATCGAGTATAACAAAGTCCACTTATCGAGTATAAGAAAGGCACCTGACCGAATATAACAAAAGTCCCGAGTCGATTAAAACAAACACCCCTGATTAAGTATAACAAAGCCCCCTGATCGAGTATAACAAAGTCCCCTGATCGAATATAAAAAAATTCCCTGATCGAGTATAACAAAGTCCCCTGATCGAGTATAACAAAGTCCCCTGATCGAGTAAAACAAACACCCCTGGTCGAGTATAACAAAGTCCCCTGATCGAGTATAACAAAGCCCCCTGATCGAGTACAACAAAGTCCCCTGATCGAGTAAAACAAACACGCCTGGTCGAGTATAACAAAGTTCCCTGATCGAGTATAACAAAGCCCCCTGATCGAGTATAACCAAGTCCCCTGATCGAGCATAACTAAGTGCCCTAATCGAGCATAACTAAGTCCCCTGATCGAGTATAAAAAAGGTCCCTCATGGAGTATAACAAAGTCCCAAGATCGAGTATAACAAAGTCCTCTGATCGAGTATAACAAAGTTCCCTAAGCGAGTATAACAAAGTCCCGTCATCGAGTATAACAAAGCCCCCTGATCGAGTATAAGAAAGGCACCTGATCGAGTAAAAAAAAGACCCCTGGTCGAGTATAACAAAGTCCCCTGGCCGAGTATAACACTGTCCCCTGATCGACTATAACAAAGCCCTCTCATCGAGTTTAACAAAACCCGCTGATCGAGTATAAATAAGCCCCCTGGTCGAGTATAACAAAGTCCCCTGGTCGAGTATAACAAAGTCCCATGATCGAGTTTTACAAAGGCCCCGAATCGAGTATAACAAAGGCCCCTGGTCGAAAATAACAAAGTCCCCTGAACGAGTATACTAAAGTCCCCTGGTCGAGTATAACAAAGTCCCAATATCGAGTATAACAAAGCCCCCCGATCGAGTATAACAAAGTCCGTTGATCGAGTATAGCAAAGCCCCCTGATCGAGTATAACAAAGCCCCCTGATCGAGTATAACAAAGTCCCGAGTCGAGTAAAACAAACACCCCTGATTGAGTATATCAAAGCCCCCTGATCGAGTATAACAAAGTCCCATGATCGAGTATAATAAAATCCCCTGATCGAGTATAACAAAGTCCCCTGATCGAGTAAAACAAACACCCCTGGTCGAGTATAACAAAGTCCCCTGATCGTGTATAACAAAGCCCCCTGATCGAGTATAACAAAGTCCCCTGATCGAGTATAACAAAGTCCACTAATCGAGTACAACAAAGTCCCCTGATCGAGTAAAACAAAGGACCCTCATGGAGTATAACAAAGTCCCAAGATCGAGTATAACAAAGTCCTCTGATCGAGTATAACAAAGTCCCCTGATCGAACATAACAATGTCCCGTCATCAAGTATAACTAAGCCCCCTAATCGAGTATAAGAAAGGCACCTGATCGAATAAAACGATGTCCCTAGTCGAGTATATACAAAGTCCCCAGATCGAGTATAACAAAGTCCCCAGATCGAGTATAAGAAAGTCCCCTGATCGAGTATAACAAAGCCCCTCATAGAGTATAAAAAAGCGCCCTGGTCGAGTATAACAAAGTCCGCAGATCGAGTTCAACAAAGTCACCTTATCGAGAATAACAAAGTCCCCTGATCGAGTATAACAAAGCCCCCTGATCGAGTATAGCAAAGCCCATAATCGAGTATAAAAAAGTCCCATGATCGAGTATAACAAAGTCCCCTGATCGAGAATAACAAAGTCCCCTGGTCGTGTATAACAAAGTCCCCTGGTCGAGTATTACAAAGTCCCCTGATCGAGTATAGCAAAGCCCCCTCATCGACTTTAACAAAACCCCCTGATCGAGTATAAAAAAGCCCCCTGGTCGAGTATAACAAAGTCCCCTGGTCGAGTATAATAAAGTCGAGTGATCGAGTATAACAAAGTCCCCTGATCAAGTATAACAAAGGACCCTAATGGCGTATAACAAAGTCCCAAGATCGCTTATAACAAATTCTCCTGATCGAGTATAACAAAGTCCCCTGATCGAGTATAACTAAGTACCCTGATCGAGTATAACAAAGTGCCCTGATCGAGAATAACAAAGTCCCCTGATCGAGGATAACAAAGTCCACTTATCGAGTATAAGAAAGGAACCTGACCGAATATAACAAAGTCCCGAGTCGAGTAAAACAAACACCCCTGATTAAGTATAACAAAGCCCCCTGATCGAGTATAACAAAGTCCCCTGATCGAGTATAACAAAATTCCCTGATCGAGTATAACAAAGTCCCCTGATCCAGTACAACAAAGTCCCCTGATCGAGTAAAACAAACACCCCTGGTCGAGTATAACAAAGTCCCCTGATCGAGTATAACAAAGCCCCCTGATCGAGTATAACAAAGTCCCCTTAACGAGTATAACTAAGTGGCCTAATCGAGCATAACTAAGTCCCCTGATCGAGTATAACAAAGGACCCTCATGGAGTATAACAAAGTCCCAAGATCGAGTATAACAAAGTCCTCTGATCGAGTATAACAAAGTCCCCTGATCGAACATAACTATGTCCCGTCATCGAGTATAACAAAGCCCCCTGATCGAGTATAACAAAGGCACCTGATCGAATATAACAATGTCCCTAGTCGAGTATATGCAAAGTCCCCAGATCGAGTATAACAAAGTTCCCAGATCGATTATAACAAAGTCCCCTGGTAGAGTATAACAAACCCCCTCATCGAGTATAAAAAAGCCCCTTGGTCAAGTATAACAAAGTCCGCGGATCGAGTACAACAAAGTCACCTTATCGAGAATAACAAAGTCCCCTGATCGAGTATAACAAAGCCCCCTGATCGAGTATACCAAAGCCCATGATCAAGTATAAAAAAGTCCCCTGATCGAGTATAACAAAGTCACCTGATCGAGTATAACAAAGTCCCCTGATCGAGTATAACAAAGCCCCCTCATCTAGTTTAACAAAACACCCCTGATCGAGTATAAAAAAGCCCCCTGGTCGAGTATAACAAATTCCCCTGGACGAGTATAATAAAGTCCCATGATCGAGTATAACAAAGGCCCCTGATCGAGTATAACAAAGTCTCCTGATCGAGTATAACAAAGGACCCTAATGGCGTATAACAAAGTCCAAAGATCGCGTATAACAAGGTCTCCTCATCGAGTATAACAAAGTCCCCTGATCGAGTATAACAAAGTACCCTGATCGAGTATAAAAAAGTGCCCTGAACGAGAATAACAAAGTCCCCTGATCGATTTTAACAAAGTCCCCTTATCGAGTACAATAATGCCCCTGATCGAGTATAACAAAGTCCCCTGAGTATAACAAAGTCCCATAATCGAGTATAACAAAGGCCCCTGATCGAGTATAACAAAGTCCCCTGATCGAGTATACTAAAGTCGCCTGATCGAGTATAACAAAGTACGCTGATCGAGTAAAATAAAGCCCCCTGATCGAGTATAACAAAGTCCCCTGGTCGAGTAAAACAAAATCTCCTGATCGAGTATAACAAAGTCCCCTGATAGAGTATAACAAAGCCCCCTCATCGAGTTTAACAAAACCCCCTGATCGAGTATAAATATGGCCCCTGGTCGAGGATAACAAAGTCCCCTGGTCGAGTATAACAAAGTCCCATAATCGAGTATAATAAAGGCCCCTTATCGAATATAACAAAGGCCCCTGGTCGAGTATAACAAAATCCCCTGATCGAGTATAACAAAGTCCCCTGATCGAGTATAACAAAGTCTCCTGATCAAGTAAAACAAACACCCCAGATCGAGTTTAACAAAACCCCCTGATCGAGTATAAAAATGCCCCCTGATCGAGTATAACAAAGTCCTTTGGTCGAGTATAACAAAGTTCCATAATCGAGTATAACAAAGGCCCCTTATCGAATATAACAAAGGCCCCTGGTCGAGTATAACAAAATCCCCTGATCGAGTATAACAAATTCCTCTCATCGAGTTTAACAAAACCCCCTTGATCGAGTATTAAAAAGCCCCCTGGTCGAGTATATCAAAGCCCCCTGATCGAGTATAACTAAGTGCCCTAATCGATATAACAAAGGACCCTAATGCCGTATAACAAAGTCCCAACATCGAGTATAACAAAGTCCCCTGATCGAGTATAACAAAGTCCCCTGATCGAGTATAACAAAGTCCCCTGACCGAGGATAAGAAAAACCCCTGGTCGAGTATAACAAAGTCCCCTGGTCGAGTATAACAAAGTCCCATAATCGAGTATAACAAAGGCCCCTTATCGAGAATAACAAAGGCCCCTGGTTGAGTATAACAAAATCCCCTGATAGATTATAACAAAGTCCCCTGATCGAGTATAAATAAGTGCCCTAATCAAGCATAACTAAGTCCCCTGGTCGAGTATAACAAAGTCCCCTGGTCGAGTATAACAAAGTCCCATAATCGAGTATAACAAAGGCCCCTTATCGAGTATAACAAAGGCCCCTGGTCGAGTAAAACAAAATCCCCTGATAGAGTATAACAAAGTCCCAAGATCGAGTATAACAAAGTCCTCTGATCGAGTATAACAAAGTCCCCTGATCGAACCTAACAAAGTCCCGTCATCGAGTATAAGAAAGCCCCCTCATCGAGTATAAGAAAGGCACCTGATCGAATATAACAATGTCCCTAGTCGAGTATATACAAAGTCCCCAGATCGAGTATAACAAAGTCCCCAGATCGAGTATAACAAAGTCCCCTGATCGAGTATAACAAAGCCCCCTCATCGATTATAAAAAAGCCCCCTGGTCGAGTATAACAAAGTCCGCAGATCAAGTACAACAAAGTCACCTTATCGAGAATAACAAAGTCCCCTGATCGAGTATAACAAAGTCCCATAATCGAGTATAACAAAGGCCCCTTATCGATATACCAAAGGCCCCTGATCGAGTATAAACAAAGGACCCTAATGGCGTATAACAAAGTCCGAAGATCGCGTATAACAAAGTCTCCTGATCAAGTATAACAAAGTCCCCTGATCGAGTATAACAAAGTAACCTGATCGAGTATAACAAAGTGCCCTGATCTAGAATAACAAAGTCCCCTGATCGAGTATAACAAAGTACACTAATCGAGTATAAGAAAGTCACCTGACCGAATATAACAAAGTCCCGAGTCGAGTAAAACAAACACCCCTAATTGAGTATAACAAAGCCCCCTGATCGAGTATAACAAAGTCCCCTGATCGAGTATAACAAAGTCCCCTGATCGAGTAAAACAAAGCCCCTCTTCGTGTATAAGAAAGTCCCCTGGTCGAGTATAACAAAGTCGCTGATCGAGAATAACAAAGCCCCATCATCGAGTATAATTAATTCACCGAATCGAGTACAACTAAGTCCCCTGATCGAGTATAACAAAGTCCCCTGATCGAGTAATACAAACACCCCTGATCGAGTATAACAATGTCCCCTGATCGAACATAACAATGTCCCGTCATCGAGTATAACAAAGCCCCCTGATCGAGCATAAGAAAGGCACCTGATCGAATATAACAATGTCCCTAGTCGAGTATAACAAAGTCCCCAGATCGAGTATAACAAACCCCCTCATCGAGTATAAAAAAGCCCCCTGGTCGAGTATAACAAAGTCCGCAGATCGAGTACAACAGTGTCACCTTATCGAGAATAACAAAGTCCCCTGATCGAGTATAAGAAAGCCCCCTGATCGAGTATACCAATGCCCATGATCGAGTATAAAAAAGTCCCCTAATCGAGTAAAACAAAGTCCCCTGATCGAGTATAACAAAGTCCCCTGGTCGTGTATAACAAAGTCCCCTGGTCGAGTATTACAAAGTCCCCTGATCGAGTATAACAAAGCCCCCTCATCGAGTTTAACAAAACCCCCCTGATCGAGTATAAAAAAGCCCCCTGGTCGAGTATAACAAAGTCCCAAGATCGCGTATAAGAAAGTCTCCCGATCGAGTATAACAAAGTGCCATGATCGTGAATAACAAAGTCCCCTGATCGAGTTTAACAAAGTCCCCTTATCGACTACAATAAAGCCCCTGATCGTGTATAACAAAGTCCCCTGATCGAGTATAACAAAGTCCCATGATCGAGTATAACAAAGGCCCCTGATCGAGTATAACAAAGTCTCCTGATCGAGTATAACAAAGGACCCTAATGGCGTATAACAAAGTCCCAAGATCGCGTATAACAACGTCTCCTGATCGAGTATAACAAGGTCCCCTGATCGAGTATAACAAAGTACCCTGATCGAGTATAACAAAGTGCCCTGAAACGAGAATAACAAAGTCCCCTGATCGAGTTTAACAAAGTCCCCTTATCGAGTACAAGAAAGCACCTGATCGAGTATAACAAAGTCCCCTGATCGAGTATAACAAAGTCCCATAATCGAGTATAAATAAGGCCCCTGGTCGAGTATAACAAAGTCCCCTGGTCGAGTATAACAAAGTCCCATGATCGAGTATAAATAAGGCCCCTTATCGAGTATATCAAAGGCCCCTGGTCGAGTATAACAAAGTCCTTTGGTCGAGTATAACAAAGTCCCATAATCGAGTATAACAAAGGCCCCTTATCGAATTTAACAAAGTCCCCTGGTCGAGTATAACAAAATCCCTGATCGAGTATAACAAAGTCCCCTGATCGAGTATAACAAAGTCCCCTGATCGAGTAAACAAACACCCCTCATCGAGTTTAACAAAACCCCCTGATCGAGTATGAAAAGCCCCCTGGTCGAGTATAACAAAGTCCTTTGGTCGAGTATAACAAAGTCCCATAATCGAGTATAACAAAGGCCCCTTATCGAATATAAGAAAGTCCACTGGTCGAGTATAACAAAATCCCATGATCGAGTATAACAAATTCCTCTCATCGAGTTTAACAAAACCTCCTTGATCGAGTATTAAAAAGCCCCCTGGTCGAGTATAACACAGCCCCCTGATCGAGTATAACAATGTCCCCTGATCGACTATAAATAAGTGCCTTAATCGATATAACAAAGGACCCTAATGCCGTATAACAAAGTCCCAAGATCGAGTATAACAAAGTCCCCTGATCGAGTATAACAAAGTCCCCTGATCGACTATAACAAAGCCCGTTGATCGAGTATAACAAAGTCCCTTGATCAAGAATAACAAAGTCCCCTGATCGAGTATAAGAAAGTCCCCTGGTCGGTGTAACAAAGTCCCCTGGTCGAGTATAACAAAGTCCCATAATCATGAGTATAACAAAGGCCCTTATCCGGTATAACAAAGGGCCCTGGTTGAGTATAACAAAAATCCCCTGATAGAGTATAAAAAAGTCCCCTGATCGAGTATAACAAAGTCCCCTTATCGAGTATAACAAAGTCCCCTGGTCGTGTATAACAAAGTCCCCTGGTCGAGTAATACACAGTCCCCTGATCGAGTATAACAAAGTCCCCTCATCGAGTTTAACAAAACCCCCCTGATCGAGTATAAAATAGCCCCCTGGTTGAGTATAAGAAAGTCCCAAGATGGCGTATAAGAAAGTCTCCCGATCGAGTATAACAAAGTGCCATGATCGAGAATAACAAAGTCCCCTGATCGAGTATAACAAAGTCCCCTTATCGACTACAATAAAGCCCCTGATCGAGTATAACAAAGTCCCCTGATCGAGTATAACAAAGTCCCCTGATCGAGTATAACAAAGCCCCCTCATCAAGTTTAACAAAACCCCCTGATCGAGTATAAAAAAGCCCCCTGGTCGAGTATAACAAAGTCCCCTGGACGAGTATAATAAAGTCCCATGATCGAGTATAACAAAGGCCCCTGATCGAGTATAACAAAGTCTCCTGATCGAGTAAAACAAAGGACCCTAATGGCGTATAACAAAGTCCCAAGATCGCGTATAACACCGCGTCTCCTGATCCAGGTATAACAAAGTCCCCTGATCGAGTATAGCCCAACAAAATGCCCTGATCGGTATAACAAAGTGCCCTGAAGAAGCGAGAATAACAAAGTCCTGATGCGAGTATAACAAAAGGCTCATATCCGGAAGGTATAACAAAGGCCCCTGGTCGAGTATAACAAAATCCCCTGATAGAGTATAACAAAGTCCCAAGATCGAGTATAACAAAGTCCTATGATCGAGTATAAGAAAGCCCCCTCATCGAGTATAAGAAAGGCACCTGATCGAATATAACAATGTCCCTAGTCGAGTAAATACAAAGTCCCCAGATCGAGTATAACAAAGTCCCCAGATCGAGTATAACAAAGTCCCCTGATCGAGTATAACAAAGCCCCCTCATCGATTATAAAAAAGCCCCCTGGTCGAGTATAACAAAGGAATCCGCAGATCAAGTACCCAACAAAGAATCACCTTGCCGAGAATAACAAAAGTCCTGATCCCGAGTATAAAAAAGCCCCCTGTTCGAGTATAACAAAGTCCCCTGATCGAGTAAAGGAAAATCCCCTGATCGAATATAACAAGGACCTATTGGCGTATAACAAAAGTCCGAAAGGTCGCATATAGCAAAAGAATCTCTGATGCGGTATAACAAAAGTCCTGATCGAGTATAACAAAAGTACCTGATCGAGTATAACAAAAGTGCCTGATCTAAAATAACAAAAAATCCCCTGATCCCGAGTAACAAAGTCCACTAATCAAAAATTATAAGAAAGGCACCTGACCGAATATAACAAAGTCCCAGTCGAGTAAAACAAACACCCCTAATTGAGTATAACAAAGCCCCCTGATCGAGTATAACAAAGTCCCCTGATCGAGTATAACAAAGTCCCCTGATCGAATAAAACAAAGCCCTTCTTCGAGTATAAGAAAGTCCCCTGGTCGAGTATAACAAAGTCCCTGATCGAGAATAACAAAGCCCCATCATCGAGTATAACTAATTCACCGAATCGAGTATAACTAAGTCCCCTGATCGAGTATAACAAAGTCCCCTGATCGCGTAAAACAAACACCCCTGATCGAGTATAACAATGTCCCCTGATCGAACATAACAATGTCCCGTCATCGAGTATAACAAAGCCCCCTGATCGAGTATAAGAAAGGCACCTGATCGAATATAACAATGTCCCTAGTCGAGAATAACAAAGTCCCCTGATCGAGTGTAAGAAAGCCCCCTGATCGAGTATACCAATGCCCTTGATCGAGTATAAAAACGTCCCCTGATCGAGTATAACAAAGTCCCCTGATCGTGTATAACAAAGTCCCATGGTCGTGTATAACAAAGTCCCCTGGTCGAGTATTACAAAGTCCCCTGATCGAGTATAACAAAGCCCCCTCATCGAGTTTAACAAAACCCCCACTGATCGAGTATAAAAAAGCCCCCTGGTCGAGTATAACAAAGTCCCAAGATCGCGTATAACAAAGTCTCCCGATCGAGTATAACAAAGTGCCATGATCGAGAATAACAAAGTCCCCTGATCGAGTTTAACAAAGTCCCTTTATCGACTACAATAAAGCCCATGATCGAGTATAACAAAGTCCCCTGATCGAGTATAACAAAGTCCCATGACCAAGTATAAGAAAGTCCCCTGGTCGAGTATAACAAAGTCCCCTGGTCGAGTATAACAAAGTCCCATAATCGAGTATAACAAGAATACATATCGAGTATAACAAAGGCCCTGATGGGGTATAACAAAATCCCTGATAGAGGTATATAAAGTCCCTGATCGGGGTGTAAATAAGTGCCCTAATCGAGCATAACTAAGTCCCCTGGTCGAGTATAACAAAGTCCCCTGGTCGAGTATAACAAAGTCCCCTTATCGAGTATAAAAAAGTCCCCTGATCGAGTATAACAAAGTCACCTGATCCAGGTATAACAAAGTTCCTGGTCGTGTATAACAAGAATACCGATAATTATTACAAAAATACTGATAAATTATAACAAAGCCCCTTCATCGAGTTTAAAAAAAACCCTGATCGAGTATAAAAAAGCCCCCTGGTCGAGTATAACAAAGTCCCCTGGTCGAGTATAATAAAGTCCCATAATCGAGTATAACAAAGTCCCCTGATCGAAAATAACTAAGTCCCCTGATCGAGTATAACAAAGGACCCTGATCGAGTATAACAAAGGACCCTAATGGCGTATAACAAAGTCCCAAGATCGCGTATAACAAAGTCTCCTGATCGAGTATAACAAAGTCCCCTGATCGAGTATAACAAACTACCCTGATCGAGTATAACAAAGTGCCCTGATCTAGAATAACAAAGTCCCCTGATCGAGTATAACAAAGTCCCCTAATCGAGTATAAGAAAGGCACCTGACCGAATATAATAAAGTCCCAGTCGAGTAAAACAAACACCCCTAATTGAGTATAACAAAGCCCCCTGATCGAGTATAACAAAGTCCCCTGATCGAGTATAACAAAGTCCCCTGATCGAGTAAAACAAAGCCCCTTCTTCGAGTATAAGAAAGTACCCTGGTCCAGTATAACAAAGTCCCTGATCGAGAATAACAAAGCCCCATCATCGAGTATAACCAATTCAACGAATCGAGTATAACTAAGTCCCCTGATCGAGTATAACAAAGTCCCCTGATCGAGTATAACAAAGCCCGATGATCGAGTATAACAAAGTCCCTTGATCAAGAATAACAAAGTCCCCTGATCGAGTATAAGAAAGTCCTAATTAGAGTATAACAAGTCCCTGGTCGAGTATAACAAAGTCCCATAATCAGGTATAACAAAGGCCCTTATCGAGTATAACAAAAAGGCCCTGGTTGAGTATAACAAAATCCCTGATAAGTATAACAAAGAATCCCCCTGATCAGTATAAATAAGTGCCTAATCGAAACATAACCTAAGTCCCCTGGTCGAGGTATAACAAAAGTCCTGGTCGAGTATAACCAAAGTCCCACTTGTCAGTATAACAAAAGTCCTTTGGTCGAGTATAACAAAAGGCCCTGGTCAAAGGTATAACAAAATCCCTGATAGAGGTATAACAAAAGTCCCAAGATCGAGTATAACCAGATCCTCGATCCGGAAATATAACAAAGTCCCTGATCCCGAACCTAACAAAGTCCGTCATCAGTATAAGCCCCCTCATCAGCGAGTATAAGAAAGGCACCTGATCGAATATAACAATGTCCCAAGTCGAGTATATACAAAGTCCCCAGATCGAGTATAACAAAGTCCCCAGATCGAGTATAACAAAGTCCCCTGATCGAGTATAACAAACCCCCTCATCGAGTATAAGAAGCCCATGATCAAGTATAAAAAAGTCCCATGATCGAGTATAAAAAAGCCCCCTGGTCGAGTATAACAAAGTCCCCTGGTCGAGTATAATAAAGTCGAATGATCGAGTATAACAAAGTCCCCTGATCGAGTATAACTAAGTCCCTTGATCAAGTATAACAAAGGACCCTAAT
>NW_024728876.1:0-5973 GCF_018991925.1 Homarus americanus | reverse complement strand
GGCTTTGTTATACTTGATCAGGGGACTTTGTTATTCTCGATAAGGGGGTCTTTGTTATACTCGATCAGGGGGCTTTGTTATACTTGATAAGGGGGCTTTGTTATACTCGATCAGGTGACTTTGTTATTCTCGATAAGAGGGGTCTTTGTTATACTCGATCAAGGGGCTTTGTTATACTCGATCAGGAAACTTTGTTATACTCGATCAGGGGCCTTTGTTATACTCGTTCAGGCGACTTTGTTATACTCGACCAGGGGACTTTGTTATACTCGATCAGGGGCCTTTGTTAAACTCGATCAGGGACCTTTGTTATACTCGATCAGGGGACTTTGTTATACTCGATCAGGGGACTATGCTATTCTCGATCAGGGGGCTTTGTTATACTCGATCAGGGAACTTTGTCATACTCGATCAGGAGAATTTGTTATATTCGATCAGGGGACTTTGTTATACTCGATCAAGGACTTTGTTATACTCGATGAGGGGACTTTGTTATACTCGATGAGCGGGCTTTGTTATACTCGATCAGGGGACATTGTTATTCTCGATAAGAATTTGTTATACTCGATGAGGGAAAACTTGTTGCCGGTCAGAAATTTTGTTATACTCGATCATGGGCGCTGTTATACTCAATCAAGGGGACTTTGTTATACTCGATCGAGAGACGCTGTTATACTTGATCAGGGGCTGTATACTCGATCAGGGGACTTTGTTATTCCAAGATAAGGGGGCTTTGTTATATACTCGATCAGGGGCTGTTATACTCGATCAGGGGACATTGTTATTCTCGATAAGGGGGACTTTGATATACTCAATTTGGGGGCTTTGTTATACTCGATCAGGGAACTTTGTTATACTCGATGAGGGGCCTTTGTTTTACTCGATCAGAGGCCTTTGTTATACTCGATCAGGGGACTTTGTTATACTCGATCAGGAGAATTTGTTATACTCGATCATGGGACTTTGTTATACTCGATCAAGGACTTTGTTATACTCGATCAGGGGACTTTGTTATACTCGATGAGCGGGCTTTGTTATACTCGATCAGGGGACATTGTTATAGACTTTTAGGGTCCTTTATTATACTCGATCAGGGGCCTTTGTTATACTCGTTCAGGGGACTTTGTTATACTCGACCAGGGGACTTTTTTATACTCGATCTAGGGCCTTTGTTATACTTGATCAGGGGACTTTGTTATACTCGATCAGGGGACTTTGTCATACTCGACCTGGGACTTTGTTATACTCGATTTGGAGCCTTTGTTATACTTGATCAGGGGGCTTTGTTATACTCTATCAGGGGACTTTGTTATTCTCGATAAGGGGGTCTTTGTTATATTCGATCAAGGGGCTTTGTCATACTTGATCAGGGGGCTTTGTTATACTCGATCATGGGACTTTGTTATTCTAGAAAAGGGGGTCTTTGTTATACTCGATCAGGGGGCTTTGTTATACTTGATCAGGGGGCTTTGTTATACTCGATCAGGGGACTTTGTTATTCAAGATAAGGGGGGCTTTGTTATACTCGATCAGGGGGCTTTGTTACACTCGATCAGGGGACTTTGATATATTCGATGAGGGGACTTTTTTATACTCGATCATGGGACTTTGTTATACTCGATCAGGGGCCTTTGTTATACTCGATCAGGGGACTTTGTTATACTCGACCAGGGGACTTTGTTATACTCGATCATGGGCCTTTGTTATACTTGATCAGGGGGCTTTGTTATACTTGATCAGGAGACTTTGTTATTCTCGATAAGGGGGTCTTTGTTATACTCGATCAGGGTCTTTGTTATACTTGATAAGGGGGCTTTGTTATACTCGATCAGGTGACTTTGTTATTCTCGATAGGGGGTCTTTGTTATACTCGATCAGGGGGCTTTGTAGTAATCGATTAGGGAACTTTGTTATACTCGATCAGGGGCCTTTGTTATACCTGTTCAGGCGACTTTGTTATACTCGACCAGGGGAATTTGTTATACTCGATCAGGGGCCTTTGTTAAACTCGATCAGGGACCTTTGTTATACTCGATCAGGGGACTTTGATATATACTCGATCAGGGGACTATGCTATTCTCGATCAGGGGGCTTTGTTATACTCGATCAGAGAACTTTGTTATACTCGATCAGGGGCCTTTGTTATAATCGTTCAGGGGACTTTGTTATACTCGACCAGGGGACTTTATTATACTCGATCTGGAGCCTTTGTTATACTTGATCAGGGGACTTTGTTATACTCGATCAGGGGACTTAGTTATTCTCGATAAGGGGGACTTTGTTATACTCGATGAGGGGGCTTTGTTATGCTCGATCAGGGGACTTTGTTATAGTGGATCAGGGGACTTTGTTATACTCGATCAGGGGCCTTTGTTATACTTCGATCAGGCGACTTTGTTATACTCGGATCAGGGCTTTGTTATACTCGATCAGAGACTTGTTATACTCGATCAGGCGACTTTGTTATACTCGATCAGGGGGCTTTGTTATACTCGATCAGGGAACTTTGTTATACTCGATCAGGGACCTTTGTTATAATCGTTCAGGGGACTTTGTTATACTCGATCAGGGGACTTTGTTATACTTGACCAGGGGAGTTTGTTATACTCGACCAGGGGACTTTGTTATACTCGATTAGGGGCCTTTGTTAAACTCGATGAGGGGCCTTTGTTATACTCGATCAGGGGACTCTGTTATACTCGATCAGGGGACTTTGTTATCCTCGATCAGGGGGCTTTGTTATACTCGATCAGGGAACTTTATATACTCGATCAGGGGACTTTTGTTATACTCGGGATCAGGAATTTTGTTATACTCGATCAGGGGACTTGTTATACTCGATCAGGGGACTTTGTTATACCTCGATCAGTGAGTTTTATGCACTTACCAGGGACTTTGTTATACTCGACCAGGGGACTTTGTTATACTCGATCTGGGGCCTTTGTTATACTTGATCAGGGGCCTTTGTTATACTCGATATGGGAAATTTGTTATACTCGATCAGGGGGCTTTGTTATACTCGTTCCGGTGTCTTTGTTATACTCGACCAGAGGACTTTCTTATCCTCGATCAGGGGACTTTGTTATACTCGATGAGCGGGCTTTGTTATACTCGATCAGGGGACATTGTTATAGACTTTTAGGGTCCTTTGTTATACTCGAGCAGGGGCCTTTGTTATACTCGTTCAGGTGCCTTTTTTATACTCGAAAAGGGGACTTTGTTATACTCGATCTAGGGCCTTTGTTATACTTGATAAGGGGACTTTGTTATAGTCGACCAGGGTACTTTGTCATACTCGATCAGGGGACTTTGTTATACTCGATCAGGGGGCTTTGTTTTACTCGACCAAGGGACTTTGTTATACTCGATCTGGAGCCTTTGTTATACTTGATCAGGGGGCTTTGTTATACTCGATCAGGGGACTTAGTTATTCTCGATAAGGGGGACTTTGTTATACTCGATGAGGGGGCTTTTTTTATACTCGATCAGGGAAATTTTGTTATTCTCGATCATGGGCCTTTGTTAAACTCGATTAGAGGACTTTGTTATGTTGGACCAGGGGACTTTGTTATACTCGATGAGGGGCCTTTGTTATACTTGATCAGGGGGCTTTGTTATACTCGATCAGGGGACATTGTTATTCTCGATAAGGAGGACACTGTTATACTCAATTAAGGGACTTTGTTATACTCGATCAGGGAACTTTGTTATACTCGATCAGGGGCCTTTGTTATACTCGTTCAGGCGATTTTGTTATATTCGATCAGGGGGATTTGTTATACTCGATCAGGGGCCTTTGTTATAATTGATCAGGGGACTATGTTATACTCGAACAGGGGACCTTGTTATACTCGATCAGGGGACTTTGTTATACTCGATCAGGGGACTTTCTTATATTCGATGAGGGACTTTGTGATTCTCGATCATGGGACTTTGTTATACTCGATGAGGGGCCTTTGTTATACTCGATGAGAGGACTTTGTTCTACTCGATCAGGGGAATTTGTTATACTCGATCAGGGGACTTTGTTATATTCGATGAGGGGACTTTTATATACTCGATCATGGGACTTTGTTATACTCTATAGGTGGACTTTGTTATACTTGATCAGGGGGCTTTGTTATACTCGATCAGGGGACTTTGTTATTCTCGATAAGGGGGTCTTTGTTATACTCGATCAGGGGGCTTTGTTATACTCGACCAGGGGATTTGTTATATTCGATGAGGGGACTTTTTTATACTCGATCATGTTACTTTGTTATACTCGATCAGGGGCCTTTGTTATACTCGATCAGGGGACTTTGTTATACTCAACCAGGGGACTTTGTTATACTCGATCAGGGGCCTTTGTTATACTTGATCAGGGGGCTTTGTTATACCTGATGAGGGGACTTTGATATTCTCGATAAGGGGGTCTTTGTTATACGCGATCAGGGGGGTTGTTATACTTGATTAGGGGGCTTTGTTATACTCGATCAGGTGACTTTGTTATTCTCGATAAGGGGGTCTTTGTTATACTCGATCAGGGGGCTTTGTTATACTCGACCAGGGACTTTTTATACTCTCGATCGGGGGCCTTTGTTATACCTGTCTGTGGGCACTTTGTTATACTCGATCAGGGAACTTTGTTATACTCGATCAGGGGACTTTGTTATACCTGATCATCAGGGACTTTTGTTATACTCGATCAGGGGACTTTGGTTATACCTGGATCAGGGACTTTGTTATACTCGATCAGGGGAGTTTCTTATAATTCTACCAGGGGACTTTGTTATACTCGATGAGGGGCCTTTAAGTTAAACTTCGATAAGGGGCCTTTGTTATACCTCCGACCAGGGACTTTTGTTATACTCGATCAGGGGACTTTGTTGCGCCCATCTAGCCTTTGTTATACTCTTGATCAGGGGCCTTTGTTATACTCGATCAGAAACTTTGTTATACTCGATCAGGGGCCTTTGGTATACTCGTTCAGGTGTCTTTGTTATACTCGACCAGAGGACTTTGTTATCCTCGATCAGGGGACTTTGTTATACTCGATGAGCGGGCTTTGTTGTACTCGATCAGGGGACATTGTTATAGAGTTTTAGGGTCCTTTGTTATACTCGAGTAGGGGCCTTTGTTATACTCGTTCAGGGGACTTTGTTATACTCGAAAAGGGGACTTTGTTATACTCGACCTAGGGCCTTTGTTATACTTGATCAGGGGACTTTGTTATAGTCGACCAGGGGACTTTGTCATACTCGATCAGGGGACTTTGTTATACTCGATCAGGGGGCTTTGTTATACTCGACCAGGCGACCTTGTTATACTCGATCAGGAGCCTTTGTTATACTTGATCAGGGGGCTTTGTTATACTCGATCAGGGGACTTAGTTATTCTCGATAAGGGGGACTTTGTTATACTCGATGAGGGGGCTTTTTTATACTCGATCAAGGAAATTTTGTTATTCTCGATCATGGGCCTTTGTTAAACTCGATTAGGGGACTTTGTTATGTTCGACCAGGGGACTTTGTTATACTCGATGAGGGTCCTTTGTTATACTTGATCAGGGGGCTTTGTTATACTCGATCAGGGGACATTGTTATTCTCGATAAGGGGGACACTGTTATACTCAATTAAGGGACTTTGTTATACTCGATCACGGAACTTTGTTATACTCGATCAGGGGCCTTTGTTATACTCGTTCAGGCGATTTTGTTATATTCGATCAGGGGGCTTTGTTATACTCGATCAGGGGCCTTTGTTATAATTGTTCAGCGGACTATGTTATACTCGAACAGGGGACCTTGTTATACTCGATCGGGGGACTTTGTTATACTCGATCAGGGGACTTTCTTATATTCGATGAGGGACTTTGTGATTCTCGATCATGGGACTTTGTTATACTCGATGAGGGGCCTTTGTTATACTTGATGAGGGGACTTTGTTCTACTCGATCAGGGGAATTTGTTATACTCGATCAGGGGACTTTGT
>NW_024728875.1:0-13259 GCF_018991925.1 Homarus americanus | reverse complement strand
CATACATATAAAAGCCTAGGAAGTGATGACAGATGGACGAGTAGAGGCGATGTGTGGAGCCCAAGACAGGCGATGACATGGTGGGAGGGGGTGAGATGACCTAAATTTCTTCGGCATTGGGGGGAGGGGGGTGGGGGGTGGGGGTGTCACTGTATGGGAAAGTGTCGGACTTATTCATACAGACGGATGGACTATTTCATATGTGTGTGTGTGTGTGTGCTCGTGTACGTGCGTGTTGTGTATGTATGCCATCCTGCACGCGTGTCTGCGAGTCTGTCGGAGTAGGAAGTGCTTGTACCTTGTCGTGCCACTCACCACTAAGGTTGGAGGTTAGGTTAGGTTAGGTTAGGTTAGGTTAGATTAGGTTACAGTGTTTGTCTTTGTCTTTCTTTGTTTCCTTCTTGCCGAGTGTCAAAGAAAATACAGTGTTTCTTCATTATATCTCTTTTGATAAATTATTATTTATTATTACTTACTACTTATTTGCCTATTGTTACTTTAGTGTCAGTTCGGGTAAATTCACCACACACACACACACACACACACACACACACACACACACACACACACACACACACTCTCACATACTTGTTGGTTAATCGATTATGTTCTTCGAAATGTTTGTCTGTATAATTAAGGCGTCTCATTTCGAAGCATTTGGAGGGTTCACTTCAGACGTCAAATTTACTAATTTGGTTTTATATCGTAAATCGAGGCCAACTTGTTGTAATATCTCCAAGAACTGAGGAATAAACTGAAAATTTTTGTAATATTCATTCTTTTAACAATGCATTGGCTATTAAATGAAGAGTATTCCCTTGCTGAGTTGATGTTTTGCTGTTCAGAACAAAAAAAGATTACTTAGGTGTCGGTGAAGCACTAGAATATAATTATATATCAGTATTATATCTAAAAAAAATGTAGAATTAGGCCCAGCAATAAAAAGAAGAGATTACCTTTGTGTTAAAAATACCCGGAGACTCTAAATTAATGTTTACAAATACGAGAAACTGGTTTGAGCATTTGTCAGTAAGCTCAGCAGTGAACAGGATAGGTAGTAAGTCCTCACTGTTCTTCTTGACCAAGTAGTATATTACAAAAACCGAGGGTGTTGTAGTGAGCTGAGCGGGAACTGTGGTGGCGTGAATGTACTGTAGTTGCAAGCTGTAGATGTATCCCAGTTTGGACTTTGTTTACTGAGTGAAAAGTAAAATTAGAGCTCATAATATATTAAGAGCAACCCAGACACTGTATACTAAACCTCTGTAAGTACACGATGAGGCACGCCATACGCGGGGCTGGACACGAATACCATCACTTCGTAGTTGTAAGGTTAGTTACTCCTTCACAGCTGGGTAGACTGTGAGTGCCCCCGCCCCCTCAGTACAAAGTAGCAACCCTAACGACAGAAGGCGAGCGCAATATCCACCCGGTCACCGCACCCCATGCTTACAGAGTAGAACATTAGATTATTTAACGCAGTACTCAGTCCAGTATATAGCCTATGTGGTTCACGAAGACACGGTAACCTCGACCGTATGAAGTGTGTGAGGCAGGGAACAAGGACTGAACGTCGTCATCTGCTATTTGGTGTATTAGTCTTTGTCCCATCTAGAGAGTACAATGTTAAGACGGACGGCCCCGGCTCCAGGAAGAGGGTTAATAACATTTATCACACCAGGTTGTGCGGTATTATGTCTGCAATGAGCCAGACACGACACAAGGTATGAATTTGGCCGTCAGAAGTTGATGTGTTCCTTGAGGGAGCGAATCATACAAGTGACTGACCCAATATGCAGACCAACAAGTGCGTACATTAAAGGTAACGCCCTCAGTGCGGTAATGCAGTGGACCGGCTAACAGAGAACAAGGTATAAATTAAGTTGTCAGAGGGAGTAGGAGTGTGATGTTGGGGAAGAGGGGGGGGGTTGGCTGGCGGACACCACACTAGCACCACACCAACATCACACCAACACCACACCAACACCATCATACCAAACCAAGGACGGCGGGGAAGGGACGAGAGGAACCAATATCACCGCCATTGTTTTACACGCTCAGTATACTTGTGACACACCTGACCAGGTAAGAAAGCTTCAGGAAACTAATTATACCGAAACTGGTCTCCTTGCAATATGTGTGTGAAGATATTATTGGTGTAGTTTATTGGGTCAGTTCGTTTAATGGTGCGCAGATATTATTGGTGTAGTTATTAGGTCAGTTCGTTTAATGGTGCGCTCTCTGGTTGTAAACAGCTTGTGTGGCGGCAGGTTTTAATAGCGGTGTTTGCCAGCGAGGTGAAATAAAAGTTACTGTTACAACATAATAAATGAACTCGACTGTATAATAGTGAGCCAACGGTGAAATGTGGTATTATTGTTATAGAAATGTAATATACACAAACGTACACACACGCGCATACACACACACAGCCACTACAGAGAACATTCCCAATAAGCATACACACTCTACCTCTCAGTTCTGTGTGCGTTGTACGGAAAACAAACCACCAAACAGACAACACATAAATGACTACGTTATTGCCTCCTGTGGAAGATAATGACCCCAGAGGCCACACTGTCGAGGTCCACAACCCCGCTATCATGACCCCGTGACCTTTGACCCCCCCCCAGAGTAATAATGTAGATGATTAAATTACAAATGAAAGCCATATGATGATGACTCGTTTACTTAATCTGTATCACCTGTTGATTAGTCATCCTAGCTTATTTCACCTGATGATAAAACACCTTAACGTTACCTGAGGAGGTTAGGTTAGGTTAGATTAGATTGTTTAATCTTAAGGTGATATAAGCTTGGGGCTAATCTTTAGGTTCCCTGTCATACTATATCACCAAGCAGACACACACACAGACAGACAGACAGACATCCAACCATACAAACCGTCTCGGAAGATCAATTTCCTTGCCAAGTCCGGCCTCTCGTTCACGTGAGTGAGAAAAGGAAAGATCACAAAGGAACTAAGTGCCGAATATTGATTATCATTACACTGGGCGTCCGAGTGTGTGTGTGTGTGCGTGTGTGTGTGTGTTTGTGTGTCACCAAAACTACTCTCACGACAAAGCATTTATCTCTTCTCCATTTAATGCCACAAGAACAATACAAAAGGTGTGTCTCTTAGTATCATGATGGGATTGATTTTTATTCCAAATTTATACGCGTCAGGATATTAATTCATTTATATCGTCTATTTTAATGTCAAGAAGATAATAATGTTCATGTCTGTTGCTGCTGTTCTTGTTCTCGTGGTCAGAAGTTAAAAGTGGTGAATATGTAGCATTGGTTGGTGTCGTTTATATGAGGGAGCATATAAAAGGGAGTATATTGAAGGGAGCATATTGAAGGGAAAATGTGTTTACTGGGTTGTGAGGGAGGGAGGGAGGAAGGATGAAAGATGGCGAGAGTCAGATGGAGATAATGACAGACAGGACGTAGAGTTGGAGGTAGGTGGCGAGAGAGAGAGAGGGGGGTGTTGGGGTGAGAATCAGGAGGTAGTGGCAGGGTGAGGTGGTAGGTAGTGGCAGCTGGTTGAGAGACCACCTATCCCCCGCGGCACACCAGCTGTCCCTCACCGTCACCACCTCACTCAATATCATAACAAACAACACCAAATTAGGAAAACCATTAAGGATGGCCTAACAGGAGACTATGTATATGTGTGCATTAGAAGGATTTTTTTTTCATCCTCACATGGGCATTTTTTTCGTTTTTTGTTTTTTTTTATTAGACGCATTTTTTATGGGTTAATGGTCAGTGAGATGTGAAGTGAACTAGTCTGCTCTCTTGACTTACCTCTAAGTGATCTAAATTATACGTATATAAAGAAACATCAATCTATTATGAAAGGGCCAGGTAAATAAAGATCGTTTCCTGTGTGTATGTGTGTGTGAGTGTGTGTGTGTGTGTAATAATAAATAAATAATAATAATTGACGGTTTATTGAAAAAGTTCTGCAGCCCGAAGGCGGAAAATATACATTGGACGGACATAAATGACTTATTACATACATTGGTGGTTTAACAAAAGCCTTCATTAGAGAAAGGTAAAGGAACATACAGTGAACATATAGATTATTGTAGGTGTTGAACAGCAAAAACGTAGTGTAGTAACTCCCTCCCAGATGGTGTTAGGAGGAACCTCACGTGGTGTAGTAATTCCCTCACAGATGGTGTTATGAGGGGCCTCACGTGGTGTAGTAGTTCCTGTATGTATATTATGTATGCTGGATTATGTATTATGTATGTATATTATGTATGTGCTCCATTTATATTTATTCAGCCTAGCTAGCAGCGTGTGGCAATGTTATTACCATATCCCACACGCTTAATTAATGTGCCTGGCGACGTATGGAAGCTGCTAATGTATCACTTGCCATACGTCGTCTATGGTAGTTGACCAGGACCTTAGCTAGGGAGCAGTGCTATCCACCTCTGTGTACATACTCTTATCCAGTAAACCGAACCTACAAAACTATACAGGTGTTTGTGTTCTCTCCTGTATATAGAACTTATTACCCAGAACATCTAACATGGCGCAGTGCGTAGTTTTACTGGATTATTACGAGTGATTAGTGCAAGTTTGTGGAAAGCCGGCTGATGGATCCCCGCCTTGGGTCAACCCCGCGTCATCCCTCGAAGAATTTCGCAACTTTGAGCAGTGTCAGTGACAGTGATTTTCTGTGAAGTGTTTAGTGCATTGTGTGTTTCGTGCCATTCATGTGTGACCTTGTTCGAACGGATTTCCAAGGTATACGGCATGTTCTGGGCATTTGTGGGGTGTAGAGCTCAGCGCACCCTCCTCTGACCGTTTACAGAGAGCGACTGAGCTACTCCTATCTCCACCCCCCTCCCTCACAGCGCCGCCTCCACCCCCCCTCACAGCTGGGGCGAGACGCTCTGCCTGCCTGGGACACACACACATACATGTACTAACACTTGCTGACCGCGCGGCTTCTTATATATATTTTATATATATAACCTACTTATCTGTGTATTTAATTAAATTTTTTGTCTGAAATCTTGTTGATACGACGGGCTGACCGGTCAACACTGATTTAAGACACAGTACACAGATAAAGTAGTTATGTCTCATGCCTTACGTAGCCGTGGACCCAGCGCCTGGATGAGTCAAGCGGATGATAGTCCCCCAGAGATGGATGACCAGGCCGGCCACGACGCTCCAGCTCCCACAACATCGCGCAGCCCTTCACCTCAACATTCAGCGTTATCTCCAGAGATAATTGCCTTAATGAAGTTTATGAGAGATGAGAGACGCGAGGATGAAGCTCACAGACGTTTGGCGGATGAGCACAGAAGGCAAGCAGAGGCAGAACGAGACCACCAACGGAGAATGGAAGACAGTGCACGGTTTGAAGCCTTGATATCTCGCCTCACTGTTAACCAAGCCCCTGGCTCTAACACTGCCTCGGTACTGAATGGTTCAGATACCTCATCCATGCTTCCTTCACGCCCCCCAGCCCCACCTAAAGCAGCAGCTCAAACGCCGCCCATCTTGGAGCCTGATGTAAATTTCCAGACTTTTCGCGAATGGCGGCGGCGGTGGGCTGATTATGCTACAATGGTGGATCTCCAGAGTTTGTCACAGCCTAAACAACTCATCCAGCTGCGTATGTGCCTGTCCTTGGAAGTTCAGCGTGTCTTAGAACATACGTTGCAGGTACCCCCAACCTCTTCGCTGTCTGTAGAGGAGGTACTGGACGTTCTACAACGGCACATCAAAGGACAGCAGAATGAAGCTCTGCGCAGGAGGGAATTGTTTAGCTGCAGACAGATGGAGGGTGAGTCTTTTGACGCTTTTTATGTACGTCTTAAGAGAGCCTCGGAAGAGGTAGATATATGTTTAGGCCACCACCAGCAGTGCGAGGAGACCCAGTTGAAGCAGGTGATCCTGATGGGTGTTAAGGACGAGGAACTTGTCCAACGCCTCACCTCCCTCGACTCTTCCTCTTCTCTTCAGGATGTGTTGACGATATGTCGCTCCTATGAGGCTGCCAGGTGTGCCACCTCTGCCATCCGAGCTCCCCCTACAGCTGTACGCGCTGTGTCCCGGTACAAGAAGGACAAGAAGTCTGCTCCTACGCCTTCGCCCACCACGTCCACGCCCGGTTCATTTTGTAACAACTGTGGTAAGCAGCACGGAACACAGGTGTGTCCAGCTGCTCAGTCTACCTGCAACAGTTGTGACCGTATGGGCCACTGGTCGCTCACAGTGCGGTGCCCAGCTAAGTACGTACAGTGCAATGTGTGCGGTCGTCTGGGCCACTATGACAAGTGTTGCCCTACCCACGAACCCAAGGGACAGCGTCGGCGGAAGCTTCGGCGCCCTTCTACCAGTGAGGGCCGCCCACAGTCGCCAAATCAGAGGCACGACGACCCTGGACAAAGCCCGACCCATTTTAGGAGGGTGTACTCCTCGCATCCCAGGACCAAAGTCCCCCAGTACATCAGCGTCATCGTGACCTACGGCGGTGTGTCATCCCGTCTTCAGATGTTGCCCGACACCGGCGCTGATGCTACAGTCA
Source organism: Homarus americanus (assembly GCF_018991925.1). Taxonomy (NCBI): domain Eukaryota; kingdom Metazoa; phylum Arthropoda; class Malacostraca; order Decapoda; family Nephropidae; genus Homarus; species Homarus americanus. Next base: position 6,697 of record NW_024728875.1, on the reverse strand, counting down.
TCGGTCCCCAGCATTTGCGATGCTTGGGGCTCTCTCCAAGCGATCTAGGACCGCCTCCCGAGGACCTCTGCGTCATGGCAGATGGTTCACAGATGGCCCCAGCCCTGGGTTCACTCTATGCACATGTCACCTTTGGCAACAGGTCGTGTCAGGCCTGGATTGACGTGCATAATGGTGTCCCGACTCCCTTGCTGTCCTACAGACATTGTCAAGAGTTGGCCATCATCTCCCAGGACTTCCCAACACCGATTCTCGAGGTAAATTACGCCAACAGGGTGCATGAAGGGAGCAGCAACTACCCTGCTGCCGCCCTACCCCTACCTCTGGCCAGTGACACCTCTCCTTCGGTAGTTGTCCCTGCTGCATCACGTCCCCACGCCTTGGCTCGCCTTCACGACAGTCACCGTGGAGCTGAGGCCACCAAACGACGTGCACGACAGACTGTGTTCCGGCCTGGCATCGACCCCGACATCTCCAATGCTGTCCAGGTGTGTAAGCCCCGCCACGTATTACAACCCAGCCAGCAGCAGGTACCCTTCATGAGTGACGACAACCCCACCCGCCCCTTTGAGTCTGTGTCGGCCGACTTTTTCTGTGTGTCAGGAAAGTCCTTCCTGGTTATCGTCGACCGTCTCTCTGGTTGGCCGGTTGTCATCAAGGGCGGTAATGACACGACGTCTGCCGCCACCATCAGCAAGTTCCGCCACTACTTCCGTGACGTGGGCGTTCCTGTACGCCTGCGAACCGACGGAGGGCCTCAGTTCACAAGCCGGGACTTTGCTGCGTTCCTTGACCGATGGGGAGTCCGGCATGTGTTGTCATCGCCCCATTACCCGCAGTCCAACGGCCACGCTGAGGCTGCTGTCAAATCTTTGAAGCACCTCATCCTTAAGGTGGCCCCTTTTGGGAATATTGACTGCGAGGCCTTCGACCGGGGTCTTCTTGAACTCCGCAACACACCTAACTACACCGGACGCTCCCCTGCCCAGGTTTTGTATGGACGCCCCCTTCGTTCTTGTGTCCCTGCTCACCCTCAATCCTTCTCCAAGGAGTGGCAGGCCAAGACAGAGGATTGTGATCGCCGAGCCGCCGAACGTGTTCAGGACGTCGTCGCCCGCTACAACGACCACGCCCGTTCTCTCCCCAGGTTGAGTGTCGGCACCCAAGTCCGTGTTCAGGACCCGACCTCCCTACGTTGGGACAAAGTAGGCGTAGTCATGGGTCTCGGCAGGTCACGGGACTACCAGGTGCGGTTACCCAGTGGTCGTGTGTGGTGGAGGAACCGCCGTTTTCTCCGCCCCGTAACACTGCCTTCTGCTGGCCCCGCCACCAGTGTTGAGTCCCATACCCTTCCCAGTGATGAAGTCCCTCGACGCTCAGAACGGATCCAGAAGAAAAGGTCCGCTCAAGACTTTGCTATGAGCGTATAGGGGGGAGGGAGGTGTATGTATATTATGTATGCTGGATTATGTATTATGTATGTATATTATGTATGTGCTCCATTTATATTTATTCAGCCTAGCTAGCAGCGTGTGGCAATGTTATTACCATATCCCACACGCTTAATTAATGTGCCTGGCGACGTATGGAAGCTGCTAATGTATCACTTGCCATACGTCGTCTATGGTAGTTGACCCAGGACCTTAGCTAGGGAGCAGTGCTATCCACCTCTGTGTACATACTCTTATCCAGTAAACCGAACCTACAAAACTATACAGGTGTTTGTGTTCTCTCCTGTATATAGAACTTATTACCCAGAACATCTAACAGTACGGTACACAGTCAGGTTAAATCATCAACTCATCTTTTTTTTTTCAATTGGGAGGAGTATTTAATCATCATGAAAAAGACGAATAAAGCTCAAATTACACACACACACACACACACACACCGTAAATTGACTTATTCACGATATTCGGTCGCTTATGAGAGAGAGAGAGAGAGAGATTAATTCAGAGCGTGACGTGCACAAGTCAGTAGGATTAATAATAAACTTTTGTTGTCCGGAACTGAGAACTCTAACAAACTCTCTTTTTCTCCCTTTCCTATGACTTGAAATTACGATGGTGTCAGAGTGTGTGTGTGTGTGTGTGTGTGTTGAAGAGGAACATGAATGATAAAGTCTTCTGTACTAAATGTTATCTCCTGGAACCACCGCGTGATGCCTAGATAAGGAGTGTAAGGAGGAACTTATGTTTCTTTAGCTCTGGGTCTGGTGAAGTTATACAAACAACTGTTTATGGCAACTTGGGTCCTTTACAGACTCTCCCTGTATAATATAGTATATGTTTATGAAGGGGAAGATGCAGAGAGACATTTTTTTAGGCATGTTTGTCGGGAAGAGCCCAATGTCATGAATGGAATGCCTGTCGTCTGATATAGTGAAGAATAAATGTACAGTTTATCTGACTGCACGACGCTAGAGACGCTCTCTAATACAAGGAATACCAACAAGACCATTAATGACGACGCTACACTGAAACACAACTTTTAGGGTTGGTAGCAAAAATAATTCGAGGAACGTAACATCTGGTGAACCGGAAAGTTTGATTAAAAATTTTTAAATATGACAGTTTTTCGCTCTAGTTTGTGTAACGTGGATTATAAAATACACAAACTTATTAAGCTGAGGCGCAACGAATATGAAACAAACACACACACACACACAGACTTAACATTTTCATGAACGTAGGCAAAAGTATTTACATTTCCAGACTTTTCTTACAAAACAATAATCTTAATCACAACATTTTAATCATTCGTCATTTTTTAAACTTAAGTTCCACCAAATGATAAGCAACATTTCCTAAAAAAAAAATCGTTGCTACATATTTTTACATTTTCCGCCATAGGAGTGAGCCGAGCCAAACTAAAACACGCCAAACTAAATCACGATAATCATTACACAATACACCAGTAATCATCACAGTTCAGTAAAAGAGACACAACACTAAACTCGTTACGTGTTCCCTCGCTAACACTACTGACAACGACTGATTGAAACATATTTGTTGAAGGACGCCAGGCTGCAATGGTCGCTGCAAAATCTAAATGCGAAATACATGATCAAGGCAACAATGGTGTTTTGTCTGTCCTGTCTGACCTTTGTTGCTGAGTTTAAAGGAAATACACTCACTGACTCACACAGTTATTTTGAGAGAGAGAGAGAGAGAGAGAGAGTATGTGTGTTTGTGTGTGTGTCCATTCAAAACAGGTATGTTTTTAATTAGTGGGAGTGTCTGTCGTAACACTAAACAAAAGGTTCCTAGTAGTGTCTTTGTTCTTCAAATGTTATAAATAAGACGACAGCTTTTGGTGGAAACTATGCTGGTAGTATTAGTGTAAGAAGCTGACAGTCTCAAACTTCATTGTTATCTTAATAAACAAACAATGCATCAGTTTAATACAATGAAAAAATAGCTTGAAGAATGGCGCTGGTTATCATTAATTACCCTCAATATACAGCACAGTACATGGAGGTATTGTCCAATATTTCCTAACACCATCATGTTAAGACCTGAAGCAACACATCACCATTTAAAGCTAAAATCACCGAGTGTTTTATTCACAAGTCTTTTGTTTTCATTTTTAGCTTCAGCTAATTATTATTTTCTTAAAGCATCAAATCATATTTTGCACATTTTGAAACAGAGTTTTACAGAAAATTTTTATATTCAATTTGTCAATTTATGCACCGAGTGAGGTGAGAGAGTGGCTCTGACCTTTCAGATAATGGATTTTGAGAATGATGGACAGCGACTGTTTGGTGTCTGGAGTACACTAGAATTTTCTTTTCTTAAATTATTCTATCTATAATACCATTGTGTGTAAATTACACTGTAATATATTCTCCACAGTTTTTATTTTTTCCTCTCCTGTGCATCTCAAATAAAATATGTAAGACGCTTACCGGCTAGGCCACAAGGACACTAAAAGCAGTTCTAGACTCTGTTATATTTCACACAAAGCCTGTTCATCGAGCTGATGGCGCCGTGAACCTCATTGGGAAACTGCCCGTGCCTCTTATGTGGTGTCAGTAGCATTTTACCGAATCCAGCTGGTATGAAACGCGAGGTACATATATATACTTCATTTTTAGTCCATATAACACGCGGACTTTGAACTGCTTTTAGTGTCCTTGTGGCCTAGCCGGTAAGCGTTCCCTAGTCCCACCCAGTAGGTCGAGGGTTCGATTCCTTGCTGGTGAGGTCGTTGATTATATGTTCAAAGTCCGCGTGTTATATGGACTAAAAATGAAGTATATATATGTACCTCGCGTTTCATACCAGCTGGATTCGGTAAAATGCTACTGACACCACATAAGAGGCACGGGCAGTTTCCCAATGAGGTTCACGGCGCCATCAGCTCGATGAACAGGCTTTGTGTGAAATATAACAGAGTCTAGAACTGCTTTTAGTGTCCTTGTGGCCTAGCCGGTAAGCGTTCCCTAGTCCCACCCAGTAGGTCGAGGGTTCGATTCCTTGCTGGTGAGGTCGTTGATTATATGTTCAAAGTCCGCGTGTTATATGGACTAAAAATGAAGTATATATATGTACCTCGCGTTTCATACCAGCTGGATTCGGTAAAATGCTACTGACACCACATAAGAGGCACGGGCAGTTTCCCAATGAGGTTCACGGCGCCATCAGCTCGATGAACAGGCTTTGTGTGAAATATAACAGAGTCTAGAACTGCTTTTAGTGTCCTTGTGGCCTAGCCGGTAAGCGTTCCCTAGTCACACCCAGTAGGTCGAGGGTTCGATTCCTTGCTGGTGAGGTCGTTGATTATATGTTCAAAGTCCGCGTGTTATATGGACTAAAAATGAAGTATATATATGTACCTCGCGTTTCATACCAGCTGGATTCGGTAAAATGCTACTGACACCACATAAGAGGCACGGGCAGTTTCCCAATGAGGTTCACGGCGCCATCAGCTCGATGAACAGGCTTTGTGTGAAATATAACAGAGTCTAGAACTGCTTTATAGTGTCCTTGTGGCCTAGCCGGTAAGCGTTCCCTAGTCACACCCAGTAGGTCGAGGGTTCGATTCCTTGCTGGTGAGGTCGTTGATTATATATAAATATATATATATACACACATGCATATATATATATATATATATATATATATATATATATATATATATATATATATATATATATATATATATATATATATATATATATATATATATATATATATATATATAAACGTGTGACACAGTAAACATAAGAACATAAGAATGGAGGAAACTGCAGCGGGCCTATTGGCCCATACTGGGCAGTCCCGTTTACACCCAACCCCTATTGCTCATATGAGCATCCAACCTATGTTTGAAGCAATTCAGCGTATTCGAGTGAGGGAGGCGTAAACTGGTGCTTTTGGTGACGTACAGTTGGGTCGTTACAGCCTCCAGTATTCAGGCTTAGCAATTTCATGCTGTCATGTTGAAAATCCCGATAAGTTAAGTTTAATATAATTTGCGTTTCCCAAATATGATTTTTCCAAAATCAAAATGTAGCGAATTTCCCAAACCTACTACATCAGAAAACTTATTTTGAATATATATATATATATATATATATATATATATATATATATATATATATATATATATATATATATATATATATATATATATATATATATATATATATATATATATATATATATATATATATATATATATATATATATATATATATATATATATATATATATATATATATATATATATATATATATATATATATATATATATATATATATATATATATATATATATATATATATGTATATATATATATATATACACACAAGTAAATCACTGTAGGTGCGCGTGATCCAAGTATATGCTGATAACCACAAGGAAACAAATAAACAAGAAGTTCCCAAGCGCTTTCGTGTAATTTACATCTTCAGGGGTGAGTACAGACTGTAGGAATTAAAATAAATAAACCTTAGTGATGGTCAGTTCAAAACTGATAATATGTTACATAAATTTATTTGTCAGTGGCCCAAGGTTAAAAATGAGTTGAAAACCTTTGATCTAGATGTATGATAGTTATTTTGTGGGTCCCATATTTTTGACCTGACCTGACTAGTCACGTCACCCCCCCTTCTCTTAAGCTCCTCTACGTGTGTGTTGGTGTGGGGATTAGTGGATGACATCATTATGACCTGACCTCATGTTTTTAAGGTCACCCTGTATATTTAAGCCTCTCTCTGTCCATGTAATCCAGTTGCCTGTGTGAGGGCCACCGGGTGTGTGAGGACCATAGGCAATGTGAGGGCCACAGTTTGTGTGAGGGCCACTGGGTGTGTGAGGGCCACCGGGTATATAAGGGCCACCGGGTATATAAGGGCCACCGGGTATGTGAGGGCCACCGGGTGTGTAGGGGGCCACTGGGTGTGTGGGGACCACTGGTTGTGTGGGGGCCACAGTGTGTGTGTGAGAGCCACTGGGTGTGTGGGGGCCACTGGGTGTGTGAGGGCCACCGGGTATATAAGGGCCACCGGGTATATAAGGGCCACCGGGTGTGTGAGGGCCACCGGGTGTGTGAGGGCCAGAGGGTGTGTGAGGGCCACCGGGTATGTGAGGGCCACAGTGTGTGTGTGGGCCACCGGGTATGTGAGGGCCACAGTGTGTGTGAGGGCCACTGGGTGTGTGAGGGCCACCGAGTATATAAGGGCCACCG
>NW_024728874.1:0-4892 GCF_018991925.1 Homarus americanus | reverse complement strand
GATCAGGGGACATTACTATACTCGATTAGGGGCCTTTGTTATACTCGATCAGGGGACTTTGATATACTCGATGAGGAGGCTTTGTTATACTCGACCAGGGGCCTTTGTTATGCTCAATCAGGGTACTTTGTTATACTCGATCAGGGGCCTTTGTTATACAATATCAGAGGCTTTTGTTATACTCGAACTAGGGAAATTGGTTAAACTCGATAAGGGGACTTTGTTATACTCGATCAGGGGCCTTTGTTATACTCGATTAGGGGACATTACTATACTCGACCCGGGAACTTTGTTATACTCGATCAGGGCCATTATTATACTCGACCAGGGGGGGTTTGATATACTTGATGAGGGGACTTTCTTATACTCGATGAGGGGGCTCTTTTATACTCGACGAGGGTGATTTGTTATGTTCGACCAGTGGACTTTGTTGTATTCGATGAGGGGGCTTTTTTATACTCGATCAGGGGAATTTGTTATAATCGATCGGGGGAATTTGTTTTACTCGATCAGGGCGCTTTGTTATACCCGATCAAGGGACTTTGTTATACTCGACCAGGTTACTTTGTTTTCATTCCCCATCAGGACTTTGACATACCTTAATTGTGGCTTGGCATACTCATACCTGAAATTTCGTTGCGGGGCCTCGCAATACTCGAAGGGCCTCATATACTCGATTAGGGGTCAGGTTACACTTGATGGAGAGGCCCTTTATGGCATTCTATTTGGGGGCCTTTTGTTAAACCCGATCAGGGGCCTTTTGTTATACCCTTAAATCAGTCTTGTTGATACCGACCAAATTTCGCCATACCATGATCAGGGAACTTGTTATACCGTTTAGCGGACTTTATTATACTCATCGTGGACTTTGTTTACTCGATCAGGGGCCTTTGTTGTACTCGATTAGGGGCCTTTGTAATACTCGATCAGGGGCCTTTGTAATACTCGATAAGGGGCCTTTGTTATACTCGATCATGGAAATATGTTTTACTCGATTAGGGGCGTTTGTTATACTCGATGAGGGGCCTTTGTTAAACTCAATGAGTGGGCTTTTTTATACTCGATTATTGGGCTTTGTTATACTCGATCAGGGGCCTTTGTTGTACTCGATGACGGGCCTTTGTTGTACTCGAGCAGGGGCCTTTGTTATACCGACCTGCAGGCACTTTTGTAGCCACTCACATTAGAGGCTCAGCAGCACTCGATCAGGGGCCTTTGTTATACTCGATCAGGGGGCTTTGTTATACTCGATCAGGGGATTTTGCTATATTCTACCAGGGGGCTTTGTTATACTCGATAATGGCCTTTGTTATACTCGATCCCGGGGCTTTGTTATACTCGATCAGGGGAATTTGTTATACTCGATTAGTGGACTTTGTTATACTCGATTTGGGATCTTTCTTATACTGGATCAGGAGACTTAGTTATACTCGATTAGGGGCCTTTGTTGTACTCGATTAGGGGCTTTTGTTATACTCGATCAGGGGCCTTTGTTATACTCCATCAGGGTCCTTTGTTATACTCGATCAGGGGCCTTTGTTATACTCGATCAGGGTGCTTTGCTATACTCGATGAGGGGGCTTTGTTATGCTCGATCAGTGGATATGTTATACTCGATCAGGGAACTTTGTTATACTCGATCAGGGGGCTATGCTATACTCGATGAGGGGGTTTTTTTATGCTCGATGAGGGTATATGTTATACTCGACCAGGTAACTTTGTTATACTCGATCAGGGGAAGTTGTTTACTCGATTAGGGGTCTTTGTTATACTTGATCAGGGGCCTTGATCAGGGGCCTTTGTTATACTCGATCAGGGGGCTTTGCTATACTCGATAAGGGGGCTTCGTTATACTCGATCAGGGGCCTTTGTTGTACTCGATCAGGGGCCTTTGTTGTACTCGATCAGGGGCCTTTGTTATACTCGATAAGAGGTGTTTGATATACTCGATCAGGGGACTTTGTTATACTCGATCACGGGGCTTTGTTATACTCGATCAGGGGAATTTGTTATACTCAATTAGTGGACTTTGTTATACTCGATCAGATGACTTTGTTGTACTCGATCCGGGGAATTTGTTATACTCGATGAGGGGACTTTGTTATACTCGATGAGGGGACTTTGTTGTACTCGACCAGGGGCCTTTGTTACTCGATCAGGGGCCTTTGTTATACTCGATGAGGGGACATTGTTAGACTCGATCAGGGGACTTTGTTATACTTGATGAAGGGACTTTGTTATACTCGATCCGGGTAATTTGTTATACTCGATCAGGGGACTTTGTTATACACGATCAGGCGACTTTGTTATACTCGATCAGGGGAATTTGTTGTACTCGATCAGGGGCCTTTGTTGTACTCGATCAGGAGCCTTTGTAATACTCGATCAGGGGCCTTTGTAATACTCCATAAGGGGCCTTTGTTATACTCGATCAGGGGACTACGTTATACTCGATTAGGGGCGTTTGTTATACTCGTTCAGGAGCCTTTGTTATACTCGATGAGGGGGCTTTGTTGTACTCGATCAGGGGACTTTGTTATACTCGATCACGGGCCTTTGTTGTACTCGACCAGGGGCCTTTGTTATGCTCGATCAGGGGCCTTTGTAATACTCGTTAAGGGGCCTTTGTTATACTTGATTAGGGGCCGTTGTTATACTTGAGCAGAGGCCTTTGTTATACTCGATTAGGGGCCTTTGTTAAACTCGATTAGGAGCCTTTATTATACTCGATCAGGGGGCTTTGTTATACTCGAGCAGGGGCCTTTGTTATATTCAATTAGGGGAATTTGTTATACTCGATCAGAGGTCTTTGTTATACTTGATCAGGGGCCTTTGTTATATTCGATTAGGGAACTTTGTTATACTCGATCATGGGAATTTGCTATAGTCGATTCGGGGTTTTTGTTGTACCTGATCAGGGGCCTCGATCAGGGGCCTTTGTTATACTCGATGAGGGGCCTTTGTAATACTCGATGAGGGGCCTTTGTTGTACCTTCCGTTGAGGCCTTTGTTGACCCAATCAGGGTCTTGATATACCGGATAAGAGAAGTCTTTTATGCCTTCGATCCCGGACTTTGCTATACTTCCGGGATCGCGGGGCTTTGTTATACTCCGGGACCAGGCTTTGTTATACCGGACGGTGGGGCCTTTATATACCTGATGAGGGACAGTGTTATACCTGGATGAGGGCTTTGTTATTCTCATGACCAGGGGATTTGTTATACTCGACCAGTTTTGCTATGCGCGATCAGGGCCTTGGTGCCTGATGAGGGATATGTTATATCTGGGATCAGGAATCATATACCTGGGATGAGGGGTTTTATGAGAGTTGGATCAGGGCCCTGACTGAAATTTTGTTATACTCGATGAGGGGATATGTTATAATCGACCAGGGGACTTTGTTATACTCGACCAGGGGACTTTGTAATACTCGATGAGGGGCTTTTGTTGTACTCGATTAGGGGACTATGTTATACTGGATCAGGGTCCTTTGTTATATTCGATCAGGGGCCTTTGTTATACACGATGAGGGGCCTTTGTTATACTCATTAGGGGCCTTTGTTATACTCGATGAGGGGGCTTTGCTATACTCGATCAGGGGGCTTAGTTATACTCGATGAGCGGCCTTTGTTGTACTCGATCAGGGGCCTTTGTTGTACTCGATCAGGGGCCTTTGTTATACTCGATCACGGGGCTTTGTTATACTTGATCAGGGGAATTTGTTTTACTCGATTAGTTGACTTTGTTATACTCGATCAGTGGACCTTGTTATACTCGATCAGGGGACTATATTATATTCGATGAGGGGGCTTAGAAATACTCGAAAAGGGGGCTTTCAAACACTCGATGAGGGGGCTTGGAAATACTCAATCTGGGGGCTTTATTATACTCGATCAGGGGGCTTTGTTATACTCGATCAGGGGACTTTGATATACTCGATAAGTGTACTTTGTCATACTCGATAAGGGGACTTTGTTATACTCGATGAGGGGCCTTTGTTTTACTCGATCAGGAGACTTTGTTATACTCGATCTAGGGACTTTATTATACTCGAACAGGGGACTTTGTTATACTCGTTCAGGGGACTTTGTTATACTCGATCAGGGGACTTTGTTATACTCGATCAGGGGCCTTTGTTTACCTGACTGTGAGACTCTTTGTTATACCCCGATCTAGGGGCCTTTGTTATGCCCGGACCAGGGACCTTGTTATACCCGACCAGGGACTTTGTTATACTTGATCAGGGGCCTAAATCAGGGCCCTTTGTTTTACTCGATCAGGGACCTTTGTAGTACTCGATGAGGGGCTTTTGTTATACTCGATCAGGGGACTTTGTTATACTCGATCACGGGGCTTTGTGATACTCGATCAGGGGAATTTGTTATACTCAATTAGTGGACTTTGTTATACTCGATAAGAAGGACTTTGTTATACTCGATTAGGGTTTTTGTTATACTCGATTAGGGGCCTTTGTTAAACTCGATCAGGGGCCTTTGTTAAACTCGTAGAGGGGGCTTTGTTTTCCTCGATCAAGGGACTTTCTTATACTCCATGAGGGTCTTTGTTATACTCCATCTAGGGCCTTTGTTATACTCGACCAGGGGACTTTGTTATACTCGATCAAGGGACTTTTTTATACTTGATCAGGGGACTTTGTAATATTCGATCAGGGGGGCTTTGTTATACTCGATAAGGGGACTTTGTTATTCTCGATCAGGGGCCTTTGTTATACTCGACCAGGGGACTTCGTTATACTCGACCAGGGGACTTTGTTTAACTCAATCAGGGGACTTTTTTATATTCGATAAGGGTTTTTGTTATACTCGATCAGGGGCCTTTATTATACTCGATGAAGGGGACTTTGTTATACTCCATCAGGGGACTTTGTTATA
>NW_024728873.1:0-4900 GCF_018991925.1 Homarus americanus | reverse complement strand
GTGTGAGGCGCAGGAAGACACCTGCTCCATGTGCGGCAGCCCTGGACACCGCTACACGGCCTGCCCCAACACAGAGAAAAAATGCGCTGCCTGTGGTGGCCCACACTCCTCCGCCGACCGGACCTGCCCCAGATGGAAGGAGGAATGCAGGGTAGCCAAGGCTCGCCTTGAGAAAAAACTGAGCTACAAAGAGGCCCTCCTTGCTGTACGCTCCCAAGAAAAGAAAAAACCAGCAGTAAAGAAAAACCAAGAAAAGAAAACTCAACAGAAGCAGCCCACCACACAGAACCAAGAACACCACTTGGCCCGTGGTGCTGAAGCCCACGCGGCCAGTGGTGCTGAAGCCCACGTGGTCAACCTCTCCCTCTCTGAATTCTTCCACACCTATGAGGACTTAAAATACGAGGAAGACGAACAAGAAGACCCAAACACAAACGAATGGACAATTCAAGAGAGCAAGAAGAGAAGGAGAGAGAGAAGAAAATCGACATCAAGCTAAGAAGACCAAGACATCCCCTCCACACAAGAAACCAAAACACAATCAAGCCGACCAAGCACTGAACATCCATTGCCCAACCCAACACGCACCTGACGCCTGACCTGACGCTTGACCTGACGCTTGACCTGACGCTAGCCTGGCCTTGTCTTGTCGCCTCCCTGCCGCGTCCAGCCGGGTTGTTGCTGCTGCCCCCAGCTTATAATCCCTCACGCAAGCGGTGTTTAGCCACTGCATCTGTTCTCTCCTCCTAAAATTCACTTCAATCCTCCCTTTATTCTTCTCCTGAACCTCCTTCCCCCCTGTCACTAGCATTTTTCGATTCGATTCGGCGAAGCCACACCAGGACCACCTGTAGTAGCAACCACAACAACATGACTGGACGAGGCAAAGGAGGCAAGGGACTTGGAAAGGGTGGCGCCAAGCGTCATCGTAAGGTGCTTCGTGACAACATCCAGGGTATCACCAAGCCCGCCATTCGTCATCTAGCTCGGCGTGGAGGTGTTAAACGTATATCCGGCCTCATCTACGAGGAGACCCGCGGCGTCCTCAAGGTGTTTCTGGAGAACGTCATCCGTGACGCCGTCACCTACACCGAGCACGCAAAAAGGAAGACCGTCACCGCCATGGATGTGGTTTATGCCCTGAAACGGCAGGGCCGCACCCTTTATGGTTTTGGTGGTTAATCAACCTGATGGACGGGCGCACACCACCACCACCACCACGACAAACAAATATACGGACCTAATTTTAGGTTCACATTTAAATCGCTAAAGAGTTGGTTAGACACTGAGTAAATCGTTGAAAATATATCCAATAACATGATCCTCTCTAATTCTGGACTTGTGGTATGAGTATAGGTTGTGTGTGAACGTGTTGGAACCACTTCCTAATAATTGTCAGTCAGTCAGTCAACATCCACCTAACCTCCAGGTACCTCACCTAACTTCCTGTAGCGTCACCGAACCTCACGAAATGTAACCCAATGTAGTTTATAATCTATCCTAACATGACATAACATAACCACGCACTATATTACTTCGGTAAGAGTAATGAGTTTTAATACGCAAAGTTGCAGTTATCATTCATTCATACATACATACATACATACATAACATGCTAGTGGCAGGGGGGATTGAAGTGAATTTTAGGAGGATAGAATAGGTGCAGTGGCTAAACAGCGCTTGCGGGAGGGACTTTAAGCAGCAACTCGCCTGGATGCGGCAGGATAGAGTCAGGTCAAGCGTCCGGTGCATGTTGGGTTCCGCCATGGTTTCTCAGTGTTTGGTCGGCTTGATTGTGTGTGTTGTTTTCTTGTTTGGAGGAAATGTCTTGGTATTCTTCTTCTTAGCTTGAAGTTGATTTTCTTCTAACTCTTCTCCTCTTGTTGTTCGTCTTCCTCGTGTCTGCTATCATTCTGTAAAGACTCTCTATATGTATGTAGGTATGAGTGAGTAACAGTTGCCGGTTACAGTGATACTTCATATTCGCTGGTGTTGTACTGTATGGCTTCGGTATTTCTTAATATACAAACGGCACCGTTAGGGGATTGAGGTATTTAAAAACCAGCCTACATTACTTATATATAGAAATAAATAATGTGGCTTAGACAATAATGACGACTACTCTCTCCTACCTAACCCAAACAAGGGCTTTTCGAAAGTATACATTGGACACAATTGACTTAGTACATACATTGGTGGTTTAACAAAAGCCCTCATTAGAGAAAGGTGAAGGAGCACACAGTGAACATACAGATTAATGTTTGCACGCATAGATCATGTAAGGTGAGGTGTTGAACACCAGACACGTAGTGTAGTAACTCCCTCACAGATGGCGTTATGAGGGGCCTGATGATGTAGCAGTTACCTCACAGATGGTGTTATGAGGAACTTCACATGATGATGCTGTAGCAAAACATTCACTACGTGGTGTCGTAGCATCTTGGGGACACCACGTGGTCCACATGACTCACCCATTCAAGTGGGTGAGGTGTGGTCCCAGGCCTCTCTATCGTGGAGTCTCAGGGGAAGTATAACCGGGTACCTGGGACCTCACTGTGTGAAGGTGGTTAGCTAGCTTGGGTAAGACTCAACTGCCGAGTTGTTTTTCACTGAGTTAAGCACTGTTCACCACTATTCATCACTGGTTCCATTCCTTTGCCAAATGAGATAGTACCTTATGGCAAGAACTTGTTGATAGTCCGGTGGGGAGGAGGGTTCAGGGGAGTGAGTTGGTATCGGCCAACATATAAATAATAATAATAATAATCATTAACGGTTTATTGAAAGTGCTTTGGCAGCCAGAAGGCTGAAAACATACAGCTACATATTTGTGAATGGACATGAATCACAAATAACATACAAGCAACATGAGGACACAAATATAATATATAATAACTAGGCCAGAAAGCTCCAAACTATAAAGTTCTCTCAACATAGTGACAGTATGAGCAGTGCTCACTGTGATGGAGTACAACTGATTCTGGTCATGTCATCGACACCTTACACGGCTGGACGGGCTGCTCTATAGACTGGAAGTTCCCAGTAACGATGGGCTGGATGCGGTTGTGGTGTCGAAGAGCAATTCTCGGACTAGGGATCTCAGGTGGTAGTAGGAGCCGGTGTAGAAGCTTCTTACCAAATTTGCAGATGAGGTCGTGGTGATGGTCAGTGAGAGTCTAAAGGGTCGGTCAGGGTGTTGAGCGCTTCTTGATATGTGGAGTAGGAAGGGTAGAGAATAATCTTGCATGGCCTCTTTTGCACTTTTTCGAGGTGTTTACGTTGTGTGGCATTTAGGGAGGAAGACCAGGTGGAGGAGGCATAGGTGAGCTTGGGAAGTATGAATGTTGTGTAAACACTGAGGAGCTCGTGTGCAGGACCACCGAGGGACTTGAGTCGGCGTAGGAGGTGGAGACGGAAACTGGAGGATTTGATAGCTTCACTGACGTGTGGTTTCTAATTTAGTTTGTTGTCTATATGTATGTGTGTGTGTGTGTGTGTGTGTGTGTGTGTGTGTGTATACTACTGTACTTTTTAGATCCTCCTACGCACCCTAACCTATTATAGTTAAGTATAGTAGGCTATACACTATTTTGTTAGTATGTGTTATAAAATGTAATTGCATGTTATTATTATTAATATTATTATTATTAATATTATTATTATTCTTATTATTATTAGTGTTATTATTATTATTGTTAGTGTTATTATTATTACATACTAATATAATACTAAGTTGCCCACCAGATTTCCTCAGAGATGGGAGGAGCACATTGGCGGCGGTGTTGTTTATACGCCGCCCGATTACTGATTCCTATTCACCGAGCCAGAGCTGGTGGGCGGCGTGTTATGTGCCACGTTTTGTTTCCCATTGGGCGTACCGCTCAGCTGGGGAGTTGGAGATTTCATAAAAAGAAAGTTTGAGTGGAGAGCACACCTTTTCCTTCACATACAGTTATCTTAGACCATCTACTAGTATAATAGTTTGCACAAAAATACTCTACACTCTTTATAGGTTATTGTTATGTTGTTGTTTTTTTTTTTACTTCTCATCAGATTGTGCATTCAACTAATATACACTAATAGTGTGTTTATTATTATGTTTTATAGTATTATTTCGTAAAATATTGGGTAACACAATTATAGTCACTAGTATAGTCTATTATATTATTGTGGTTTATAGCAGTTTGTGGTCTAATAGTATCATGCTTTATGAGTGGTGTTCTATGTAGTGATGATTAGGCAATAAAATATGCTTTGGGTGTTTATAGCAGTTTGTGGTCTACTAGTATCATGCTTTATGGGTGGTGTTCTATGTAGTGATGATTAGGCCATAAAATATGCTTTTGGTTTATTGCTAACAAAATATACTTTGCTCTACCGCTGTAGTGCAATACATGGTGAAACTTACATACACCGTTAATAAAGTATTGATGGAAGAAGAAGTAAGAGGAAGAATTGTGGAGGTAATGAACAGTGAGACAATGTATAGCCTCCGGGATGGCGGCAGCGTTTCTGTTATTAATATATAATAAGACAATAGGAAAATATGTTGTTGTCTCTACCTGTATTATTACCTTTGCGATAGCATGGTTAAATTTGGGGAGGACAGAGGAAGGAGCAGGAGGTGAGGAAGGGATTTGTAGTGGGAGAGATAGTGTCTGTGATCCTCGGATCACCACTCCTCGGATTATGTCAGTTCAAGTTTAGAAGCTCAATCAACTTTCCCTGATTACGAATTGGCAACCTTTCGATTTACAACAGGTACCTACTTACTGCTACAGTAGGTAGGTGAACAGGGACCAAGGGGGCTAGGAAGAGTGTCCAAACAACTTGCCTGTGTGATGTAGTCGTGGCCAGAATTAGGTTAGGATACAGACACATCTGGCTAGTTAGTAACGCT
>NW_024728872.1:0-25185 GCF_018991925.1 Homarus americanus | reverse complement strand
CAGAGCCGTTCACAGATGTTGCACATGTGGGTAGCTCCATCTAGTGCGGGAGGGGCGGCGTCAGCGTCTTTCCGGCGCTGGCGCTTATCTGCCTCGGTTTGCAGTCGGGCTAATTCGAAAGTATTGACATCTTCTCTTGTGGTGCTCCTCCAAGCGTTTCAGTGTGAAATGATCGTCTCCCAGGTGAGGGGTCGATTTTGCACCTTTTCAGGTTTGTCTTAAGACTATCCTTATACCTTTTCAGTTGCCCGCCAGCGTTACATTTACTATTCGTTAGATGACTGTATAGTAGCTGCTTTGGGAGTATACTGTCACCCCTGCAGGTAACATGGCCAGTCCAACGTAGTTGTTCATGGATAATGGTAGCCTCGATGCACCTATAGTTGGTGTCAGCGAGAATACTGGCATTTGTTCTTTTGTCTTCCCAGCGAACTCGGAGGATGGAAGTTTTCAAGTGCCTTGAGGTGCCTCCTGTATGTAACCCATGTCTCGCTGCCATATAGCAGGGTGGGGAGGACCACTGCTCGATATATTGTACGTGCAACTTTGTAGATAATTTCAGCTCCCTACAGCTGAAGACACAGTTTCGGAGTCTGCCAAAGGCTTGAGATGCACATCTGATCCGATGTCAAATCTCTTCATCGATGTCTGCGGTGGTGGACAGGTGGGAGCCGAGATACCGAAAGTGGGTAACATTAGAGAGGGTAGTACCGTTAAGCTGGATGGATAGTGGAGGTGTGGCTGAACCAGGGGCAGGCTGAAAGAGAATCTGAGTCTTACCTTCACATCAAGGCCGAAGTGTACATACGCATCTGCATAGGTGTTCAGGATCTCCTGTAGGTCGCTTTCAGTGTGAGCGATGAAGGTGAGGTCACCTGCACATGCTGAAAACAGTAATGGAAGTTGCCGACAACTCGCTAAATTAGCACTAGCACGAGTAAGGAAGGCAGTCAAGAAAATGAAAAAGAGAGCTGGTGTCAGTACACACCCTTGTTTTACCCTTGTTTAGATGGGGAAGAATTCAGACTGGGTGCCAGTGTGCAGGACAATTGCCGTTCCTGCCATCGTGGAGTTGCCTCACAATGGCGATGAATTTTGGTGGGCAACCAAACCGGCTGAGGGTCCACCAGAGGGCTTCCCTGTTGACCGAGTCGAAGGCCTTGGTTAGGTCGATAAGGGTCATATACAGGTCACGACGCTGTTCTCTGCACTTTTCCTGTATCTAACGGGCAACAAAGTTCATGACAATGGACACACACACACACACACACACACACGCTGAGGGACTTATGTCACTTGTATATTATTTGTAATTCGTAACCCATTCCCCAAATATGTAACTGTATATTTTCAGCCTTCTGGCTGCCAAGCTCTTTCAATAAACCGTTAATTATTATTATTATTATTATTACGCATACATACAAACAAACACACGCCAACACGACAGACAAATTTACCTACTAAAACACAGAGACGTGCTACACCCCCACACACTAGGTCTCCTCCCCATAAACGATTTAATACACAGTAAATCACAGACGATATATTGCTAATGATGAATCGTTGATAATATATCGCCTTAACGAGGGAGATATAACTGGCGATATCCTACTAGTTATGTATCTCTGTAATAGCTTCATTATATATCAGGCCGAGTCATCAATAATATAATGATGACTGTGTTGGCGAAGGGAGAAGGTTTGAGAAGGTGTTTACTTAACATGGTGGGGGTTAAAAGGTCTTTTCTGGGAGAACGATGGCGGGGTGGAAATGGCGGGGGAGGGATAGCGGGGGAGGGTGATAGCGGGGAGGGTGATGGCAGGGGAGGGTGTGTGGCGGAAGGGTGTGTGGCGGGGGGGAGGGGGGTGATGGCGGGAGGGTGTGGGGGAGATGTCGAGGGGGTTGATATGTCTCAGACTCTCTCTCTCTCTCTCTCTCTCTCTCTCTCTTCTCCCACCTAGATTATCGTCAATATCTCTTGTTTACTTGAATCTTTAAGGTGAATAATAATAGTAATAGTAATAGTAATAGTAATAATAATAATAATAATAATAATAATAATAATAATAATAATAATAATAATAATAATAATAATAATAATAAACTTTGATTATTATTATCATTATCATTATTATTGTTATTATTATTATTATTATTATTATAATTATTATTATTATTATTATTATTATTATTAATGAAAAAATACAACAATATTAACTAAACTATTTATTACATTGTCTATTCCCATCGACTTGGGTTAGTATAAACACCTTTTAGTCACCTGAGCTCAGTATAGGCACTTGATGTCATTGTAAACAGTTGTGAGTCACTTAGCGTTATCATGCGCATTTGTGAGGCACCTGGGCGTCATGATGAGCAATCTGTGAGAAATATGACATCCTTAGGAGTATTTGTGAGGCATTAAGTGTTCCCATAAACCCTGTCTGAGGGGTCGTGGTGATATGAGCGGTGATGATGCAACTGATGCTTTATGAGCCATGTTGTTACGGCAGAGAGCAATATGAGCACTTGTGAGTAAATGACATCTAAAGTATACACTTGTCACCACCAGCACCAGTGATGATACAACTGAAGTCATTATGAGCAGTGATGATAAAACGTGCATCGATATTCGGGGCCTTGTTGTGAGTGTATGAGGCACCACGAGGGAAGTCCCGACGTCTGGGGAAACAGAACAGACCATAAAGTATTTAACAGGACCATAAAACACAGGCAGAATGCAGACGAGAACGTAAGGTATTAATATTTTCAAACACTGTCTCCTTGACCTTGACCTTTGACCTCTATAACTAAAAAGCATTCTAGATATATAGAAGTCATTACAATATCTTGGCTCAAAGTAGATTGGAATGATTGTTTGAACAAGAATGTATAATACAAACAGACAGACGAAATGGCGGATAGAGAGAAAGATAACTACATCTTCCGAGTTTAGGGGATAATAATAATAATAATGATAGCAAAAAGCCGTGGTGAAAAGACATTCTGGGAGTACTAACATGACCTGGCCTCGGGGAGCAGGCGGCAGGTGTGCGTTATGTTTTATGTATCGTGGCGCCTCACACCCTGACACGTCCCCACCGAGGTGCGACTTACCAGGTACCGTGAGCTGCCTATTAAACTATCTGCTGGGGGGAGAGAGAGAGAGAGAGAGATTAAATAGCTTATAATAACAGTAACAAAATATTACTGTTGACGACGGTGATGAAATTAATTACAACATTAATACACAGACGACGTAGTACTTCCTTCATCAGGACCTGGGTGGAAAAAGACCTTAACACAACACTACAGTACATGAGGAAAGGACCTAGCCTCTCTCACCCTCCTTCCATCACCCCCTTTTCTCCCCCACCACCACACTTCGTCAGTTATCATATTTATACCATAATTCATGCTCACTTTTATATTAGCATTGCAAATACCTCGTGGAAACACCGTACCTTCTTGGGCGATGTTATGATATTTTCTCTCTCTCTCTCTCTCTCTCTCTCTCTCTCTCTCTCTCTCTCTCTCTCTCGACGTCCCCCAACCTGTAATTGCATTTGGTCCTTCTTTCTTGTATCCGTAACTGTATTTGAAAATGTATCTGTACCTCTAACTGTACCTGTACTTGTATCTGTACCTATATTTGCACTTGTACCTGGTGTTGCTGAATTCGTGAAAGTGAAATGAGAGTATTATTTCTTGACAAGCAGACAGATTCGACTATCCCTGCCCCTACCCTTCTCCCTCCCAGCCCCCCTCAATACTCCCCGCTCCCCTCTCCCCTCCCCGCTCCCCCACCTCATACGTCCTCTGCCAGCCATATTCGTCTCCCTATTATCTTCACACGTCAGATCGACAAATTCCTTGGTTATGACCCCCTTAATCTTATCAGCACCGGTAATGAGGCCTTGTTGACCTCGCGTGACCTCTGGTGTGTGGGGGTGATGAAGTGATGTTATGTCAGAGAGTGTGTGTGTGTGGGGGGGGACAGCCACCACACCAAAATTCACTTCTTTGTCGTCTGCCTCCTCCTCCTTTTCCTCCTCTACTACTACTACTACTTTTTTTTTCAATGGCCTCCATCCTCCCCTGATAGCCATACCTTCGCCACCATTTTATTACCTTAATATTAAATATCCTAATACATAAGTAGCTATCCTAGCTGTGTTGAGTTAGTTGAGCCGCAGATCTATGCGGCATTCAGCGACTGTTGCCTCATAGTCAATATCTGCAACTGTTGTCGACTTGGGGCCGATGCTCTCGTTCCCCTGAGGCAGAGCAAAGCCGACCGAAGGAGAGAGAAGGACAGTCGACATTTCATCCAGGCTGTAACATAACTTCTGGGTTGCTGCTTCTGTTTGGATAGCACCTCCGCGAGTCTGGCATAGAAGCATCTTGCACTTGGTCCCATCCCACCAGAGGTTGTGAACACTAGAGGAGCGAAGCTGTCTTGATCACCGTTCTGAATTCTCTCCCCATATGCCCTTATCTTTTCGTTCTCGTTCCTCCTGTGTGCAGCATCGAGAGCTAAGTTACGGTGACATGCGGCCATGGGATCGAAAATCCTGATGTCGAAGAAGGTTCGCTGTCCCCGCGTCCAGAATCCTCGAGCACTGACGTCAACACGGGCTTCGTTGGATGTGCTTGAAGTCCTATGTTGGAAGATCTCACCGTCCAATGGAAGGAGGGTCGGTTCTACCATGACATCACGGCAGATTTCCTTCGATATATTTGCTGTGAGATCCCTTACTTCGCCATGCCTCATGCATATGAAGCCCCCTTTCTTGCACACCATGGCGTGATCGACGTCATAGGAAGAGCCACACACGCATTGGGAGGGCAACCCTTCTACTGGCCTACCGTAACTTAGAGCATTGGCATCTGTAAATTCTTGTTTATTGAGACTGAAACCATTTGCCCTTATCGGTAACGTAGTTAACCAGTTCGAGGCGCCCACCTCCTGCGCTAAAGCTACTTTTTTTTCTTCAAATTCTCTGGTACTTGCAGCAGCAGTTGCTGCAGTTTATGACTTTGGCCGTGCTATCGTTCTGTCGTAATGGACCTTCGAATCTTGTTTACTTCACTGGTATCCACCTGTTGCGTTCTGAGCTATTATGTGGTCCATGAGGGCTGCCGTGAGCTTAGTTTTGATGTTCGGTGGCAGTAATCTCCTCTGGATTGGTTAGTCCCATTCCTCCCAGTAGTGCAAGGAGTGATCTTTCTGCTGGGGTTAAGTGAGGGTGTTTCACTAATTTGGGAAAGAAATTGATGCTGATAGCTTCTTCCAGAGGGTGGAGGAGGGGTCCGATATCAGGGATAGTGTGCATCAGGTAGTTCCAGCGATGCTTGACTCCACGGGTGAATGCCGCAAAAGCCGCATGTGGCTCTGTGTTAGCAATCTCAGGCAGAGCTTGAATTTCCCTAACCCACTCATTCACCTTTCCCAATTACTGCACCAAGGTGTCTTTGGCCATCCTTTGCTATTTTGACCTCACTTCCACCAAACACCTCCATTGCCCGTTCATAATGTTCTGGCTTCACAATGAGGAAGGAATTGCTGGCGTTTGGGTGGTACCCTATTTGTGGGCCTTGCAATGTAACCAAGTCCCACCACTTTTTGATTGTCCTCCACTTTTCCTGCTCCTGTAAGGTCATCAGCGTACGCCACTTGTTTGACCTCAGTTGTTTAAAATTTTATTGTGTGTTGGAGCACGGATAGGCTTATTGCGTACATTGCCACTGCAACAGTGACCCCTGTGTTGTTCCCTCGGTTGACTGTAAGATGGCATCTCCTCTTAGAGCCTTGTTGTTTACTATATAGAGATCTGATGGATTCCTATAGGAGTTTTCAACATACATTGCAAAGCTTGGACACTTGATCTTGATATTGTGCAGTGCGGCCTTGCGGTTAAGTATGTTGAATGCGTTTGAAGCGTCCACCAGAAGAACGGCCTAACAATCACGGTGCTCAAATATCGATCTCATGGCGTGAATGGCGGCCTCCCCTCCAGCCTAGTGGCCAGCACACTCTTGCAGGTTCCCTGCTGCTGCCCTGACATCATCCTTTACCACCTCCATTATGCATTTTCCGATGATCCGCCTCAGCACTTCCCCCACCCCTATAGGCCTACATCCTGGATTCTTATCCAGGAGAATGAGGCGGCAGGCCGTCAGAGCATGGAGGTGATGGCAGCATGAGGATGCCAGCTTTCTTGCAAGGACGGCAATGGCAGTGCAGAGATCACTTGCTACGGGGCCAAACTTGTTTGTGCTGAGGATGACTCTCCAACCGTTTGCATCTAGACCTGAAGGGCCGGCTCCTCCTCGAGTCTTCAGTGCCTTTTTCCACACCATCCTTCCTGTTATTTTCTCGAACAGGACAGCATTTGGTGGCATAAAGTCACCCTGGAACCTGATGCCTTCGTCTTCACTTGCAGGGGAATGTTTTTCTTTCAGTAGTTTTAATGTATCTTTGTTTACTGGCAGAACCCCACCGGAGGACTCCTCTGTGAGAGATCTTACCGCTGCTACTACTATTACTACTTTTTTTACTACTACTACTACTACTACTATTACTACTATAATTTCACCACCTCCTTCATGATTACATGATTATATGCCACCACTACTACCCCCTTCACCACTACTCTTACACCATCCTGACCATAATCACCACCAGCGCATACTCCTCCTCTACCACTATCTCAACTACCACTACTACCACTATCACTATCCCTCCACTACCATCATCACTATCAAATACCACCACCACTATCCCTCAACAAGGGCGGTTCGAGGGGAGTCCTGGGGGTCCGGACCCCCCTTATCACCAGAAAATCCCAGTACTTTTTCTGTAATGCTGTATTGTACTCAGGCATTTTTGCATAGTAGAAAGTTTTTACTATTAACTTCAGAATATCTCCTCATATCAAGTGTGCATGGCTCCAAAATGACCTCAAACCCTGCAGCTGGGTGGGCTCGCTGCGACCGCTATGTTTCCCTACTCACAACCTCCTGCCTCAACTATCACCACCACTATCCCTCAACTACCACCACCTCTATCACCACACTACAACTACCGCTACCACCATCACTATCTCTCCACTACCACCACCAAAACCACCACTATCTCTCAACCACCACCACCACCACGGGCTCTGAGTCTTAAAATATCCCATCATTAAACTCGTCAGTGAAAATTAGCGAAAGTTTCTAGACACAGTAAGTCTCGATGTCATATCCAAGATAATTTAGCCGCAATATTTAAAGCAGAAGGAAAATATACCTATACTTATCTTATAGTTTACTTAATGTTAAGGATTTAGTGAAAATATGTACTTTGTCTATTATATACATTGATAGAAAATAAATATGACAATTTTTATGGCATTACAGTATATAGAAGATTCAGGTATACAGTTCAGCATGTATATAAACACTGCAGGTATACAGTTCAGCAGGTATATAAACACTGCAGGTATACAGTTCAGCAGGTATATAAACAATGCAGGTATACAGTTCAGCAGGTATATAAACAATGCAGGTATACAGTTCAGCAGGTATATAAACAATGCAGGTATACAGTTCAGCAGGTATATAAACAATGCAGGTATACAGTTCGCTTAGGTATATAAACAATACCCGGGTATACAGTTTAGCAGGTATATAAAACAATGCGGGTATACAGTTCAGCATGTATATAAACAATGCAGGTATACAGTTCAGCATGTATATATAAACAATGCGGGTATACAGTTCGCTTGGGTATATAAACGAATGCAGGTATGCAGTTCAGCAGGTATATAAACAATGCAGGTATACAGTTCAGCAGGTATATAAACAATGCAGGTATACAGTTCAGCAGGTATATAAACAATGCAGGTATACAGTTCAGCAGGTATATAAACAATGCAGGTATACAGTTCAGCAGATATATAAACAATGCAGGTATACAGTTCAGCAGGTATATAAACAATGCAGGTATACAGTTTAGCAGGTATATAAACAATGCAGGTATACAGTTTAGCAGGTATATAAACAATGCAGGTATACAGTTTAGCAGGTATATAAACAATGCAGGTATACAGTTTAGCAGGTATATAAACAATGCAGGTATGCAGTTTAGCAGGTATATAAACAATGCAGGTATACAGTTTAGCAGGTATATAAACAATGCAGGTATACAGTTTAGCATGTATATAAACACTGCAGGTATACAGTTCAGCATGTATAAAAACAATGCAGGTATACAGTTCAGCAGGTATATAAACAATGCAGGTATACAGTTTAGCATGTATATAAACACTGCAGGTATACAGTTTAGCAGGTATATAAACAATGCAGGTATACAGTTTAGCAGGTATATAAACAATGCAGGTATACAGTTCAGCATGTATATAAACAATGCAGGTATACAGTTTAGCAGGTATATAAACAATGCAGGTATACAGTTCAGCAGGTATATAAACAATGCAGGTATACAGTTCAGCAGGTATATAAACAATGCAGGTATACAGTTTAGCAGGTATATAAACAATGCAGGTATACAGTTTAGCAGGTATATAAACAATACCCGGGTATACGGTTTGCGGGTATATAAACAATGCGGGTATACAGTTCCTTGAGTATATAAACAATGCGGGTATACAGTTCGCTTAGGTATATAAACCAATGCGGGTATACGGTTCAGCATGTATATAAACAATGCAGGTATACAGTTCGCTTGGGTATATAAACAATGCGGAGTATACGGTTCAGCATGTATAAAAACATGCAGGTATACGGTTCAGCATGTATAAAAACAATGCAGGTATGCAGTTCGCGTATGTAAAACAATGCAGGTATACAGTTCAGCGTAATATATAAACAATGCAGGTATACAGTTCAGCAGGTATATAAACAATGCAGGTATACAGTTCAGCAGGTATATAAACAATGCAGGTATACAGTTCAGCATGTCTACACAGTATAATCGTTCAGTACAGAAGAAAGATATTTACGTCTATCACGACCAGTTAAATACAGCTCTGTGTCGTAAGAGTAATTCACAAAGTTTCTAACCCACATTCCTAAGGCCAGAAACTTGTATTTAAATCAGTCTTCTACTAACTAGGAACCTTCTGCAAGTCACTCTTATACCATCTGTGGTAAGACTCAGTGAGAATATAAGTTTATTGTGCAAACATGTGGACCCAATTGCATATAAGATTTGCATACAATAGAGAGAATGGGTACAGGGGGGGGGGCAGTACTGTGGGTGGTTAACATTTCAAGCAGGTTTAAATTATCTTTTTCTTTTTGTCTTATATATTTCATCAAATTGTACAGAGAAAGTTAATAATGAACGTGGGATTATATATGTAAATATGATCTTTATATACGTTTCATATATGTAAATTGTTTATATATATATATGAGATGTAATGTTTAATAAGTAATAATATCCAACACTATTCACCTATAACCTCAGAGTCAACTGTTAAGAGATATAATAAAATAAATAAAGTATTGTGGAGGTATTCGTCTGTTGCCACTGGCTGGGAAGAGACCACTGACTGTGACGTGTTTGTGAGACGATGTTGATCATATTTTAAAGAAACATCATCACTGGGAGAACAAGCTAGTTAATGTGTAGCTGTGTCGGGAGAACAACACAGTAGAACAACACAGCACAACACCACAACACAACACCACAGCACAACACCACAGCACAACAACCACAGCACAACATCCACAACACTACAGCACAACACCATAGCACAACATCACAGCACCATATCACAACATCACAACACCATTGCACAGCACCACAGCACAACACCACAGCACAACACCACTGCACAACATCACTGCAACACCATAGCACAACACCACAGCATAACACCACAGTACCACAACACAACACAACACCCACAGCACAACACCACTGCACAACACCACTGAACAACACACCACTGCACAACACCACAGCACTGCACAACACACAGCACAACACCACTGCACAACACCACCACTGCACAACACCACAGCACAACACCACAGCACAACACCACTGCACAACACCCACTGCACAACACCATAGCACAACACCACAGCATAACACCACAGCACCAACACCACTGCACAACACCACTGAACAACACCACTGCACAACACCACAGCACTGTACCACAGTACACAACACCACTGCACAACACCACACCACTGCACAACACCACAGCACAACACCACAGCACAACACCACTGCACAACACCACTGCACAACACCACTGCACAACACCACAGTATAACACCACAGCACAACACCTGCACAACACCACTGCACAACACCATAGCACAACACCACACTGCACAACACCATAGCTCAACATCACAGCACCACTGCACAACATCACAACACCACAACACCACAGCACAGCACTACTGCACAACACCACACCACTGCACAACACCACATCACACCACCTCAGCACAACACCACTGCACAACACCATAGCACTACATCACAACACCACAGCACAACACCATAGCACAACATCACAACACCATATCACAACATCACAACACCATTGCACAACACCACAGCACAATACCACTGCACAACACCACTGCACAACAACACACCACAATATAACACCACAATTTAACAACACAGCACAACACTGCGGTAGAATATAACACCACAGCACAACATAACACCACAACACAACACTACAGTTTAACACCACAACACAACACTACAGTATAACACCGCAACACCACAGAAAAACACCACAAACTCACACACAACAAGTACACACAGAGCATCTCTCTCTGACTCACACGAGAATTTATATTCAAGTTTGTGGAAATAATTTTTTTTTTCACTTGATGGTCACCACAGGAGAGCAGCCACGAGTGCGAGAGACCTGATGACTGCCTGTTGAGCGTGAGAAGTGAAGCCGTGTGTGTGTGTGTGTGTGTGTGTGTGTGTGTGTGTGTGTGTGTGTGTTTGTTGTGTCTGTGTTTCTCAAGTCTGTGTTTGTCGTGGTAACAGTAATATGTAACTAATTAGTCTATGGTAAAGGTAATTAGGTTATTTAATACACACCTTTATCCTGTGTGATTAGTGTACTATAGTATATATAATTAGTTAAATTATTATGTGTAAAAAAAACAACAATTATATTTATGTTGTGGATATTGTAGTTGTGATTGTCATGTTGAGGGTTATTGATATGAT
This sequence comes from Homarus americanus, assembly GCF_018991925.1. Lineage (NCBI taxonomy): Eukaryota > Metazoa > Arthropoda > Malacostraca > Decapoda > Nephropidae > Homarus > Homarus americanus. Next base: position 13,955 of record NW_024728872.1, on the reverse strand, counting down.
TATTTCTCTCTTATCCATTACCATTGCCCTCCCGTTTCCATCATAGTCAGTCTTCACTCATGTTTCTCCACAACACAATTCTCCCTTCTCCATCTAGGTCTTTCTCTCCTCCATCTTTCTCCCGTTTATTCCTCCTCCCTCTTCCACCAGCATACCCCCACTTCCCCACTTCACACTACCTCCCACTTCTTCTCTAAATCGTCTTCCCTCTTACCTTATCCAGTTCTTCATCTATCCTGCCTCCTCCTCACTCATGCTATCCTGACTCCTCACTCATGCTATCTTGCCTCCTCAATCATCTTATCCTGTCTCCTCCTCACTCATGCAATCCTACCTCCTCACTCGTGCAATCCTGCCTCCTCTCCACTCATGCTATCCTGCCTCCTTCTCACTCATGTTACCCTGCCTCCTCACTCATGTTATCCTCCACCAGTTGTTACTACACACTTGCAGCTGCTCCTCCAAGGGTGACCGCCAGAACCAAGGTTTCGAGCCACAGCAGTAGGACTGCAGTCACATAGGCACTCGACACATCCCCCTTCAACTTTTCCACACCTTCCCATCCTCCTTCATACCAGAGCCCCCTAGTACCCCTTCATCTCCCATCTTCCCATCCTCCTTCCATGCCAGGGCCCCCATTAGTACCTTCATCTCCCATCTTCCCATCCTCCTTCATGTAGAGCCCCCAAGTACCCCTTCATCTCCCATCTCTTCCCATCCTCCCTTCATGCCAGAGCCCCCATTAGTACCCTTCATCTCCCATCTTCCCATCCTCCTTCATGCCAAGCCCCCATTAGTACCCCTTCATCTCCCCATCTTCCATCCCCTCCTTCATGCCAGAAACCCCCATTATTCCCTTCATCTCCCATCTTCCCATCCTCCTTCATACCAGAAACCCCCCCATTAGTACCCTTCATCTCCCAACTTCCCCATCCTCCTTCATGCCAGAAACCCCATTAGTACCCCTTCATCTCCATCTTCCATCCTCCTTCATGCCAAACCCCCACATTAGTACCCTTCATCTCCCATCTTCCCATCCTCCTTCATGCCAGAGCCCCCATTAGTACCCCTTCATCTCCCCAGCTTCCCATCCTCCTTCACCCAGAGCCCCCATTATTTCCCTTCATCTTCCCATCTTCCCATCCTCCTTCATGCCAGAGCCCCCATTAATACCCCTTCATCTCCCAGCTTCCCAGACTAATCCACCCAAACAAAGTTCTCCTCTTGCTCAGTGTCAAATGTTCACCATCAACACACAATATCTCTCTCTTCCCAAAACTCATCCGTGACATGTTTTTTTTTCAATAAATCCCAGGACGTCTGAAACTTTTCCTAAAGGTGTAGTGTCTCCTCTGCCATCACCGACAGAGTACCTCCCTCTTCTCAGATTTTCTATTTATAATCCGTCTAAACTTCCATCACCTTTCATCATCCAACTCCTCCACTAAAAACACACACAACACCTCCACTACACACACAAACACATACACTCACCACTACACCTTCACTACACATATACCCACAACTACACCTCTGCTAAATACACCGTTGACTAAGTACCCACGTATTGTACATACATATATGGACCAACTTCTCTAAAATTGTACAACTGGAAAGAAGTAATACGGTGCCACCTCCATATACAGTTTAGTTATTTGTCTGTTTCTCTATCATTGTGTGTGTGTGTGTGTGTGTGTGTGTGTGTGTGTGTGTGTGTGTGTGTGTGTCACAATGAGAACTAGGGTGTATCGCTGTCTCTTTAAATGAATCTGTGTTTTTCGCTCGCATGATAAAGATTAAGGGCAGCAAGTCCGAAGAGCAATTTCGAATGTCGGGGTAAGTTTTAGTAACCTGACAAATGGATTCGTCAAACTCTATTAGCAACTTGTACATTCGGGTTACCATTTAGTAACCGTAATGCCGCAACTAGGGAGGGTTGGTAGGCCTAGGCGAGATAAATGAAAACAAATCAGCTTGATCTGTGGCTCCAAATTTGAATGCTGAAGCGCGAACCGTGGTTGTAAAGCTTCACCGAAACACAAAAGAAAATACTAAAAGACATGTTAAAAGAGCACAAAACTGTACTGTATTGTATTGTATTTTCCATCATGCTTTAACTGTTCCTTCAGTTCTTGTAAAGACTATTAGATTATTATTTTAGTTTATTTTGAGGAATAATTTCACGTGTACTGTGATACTGTTCATTTATTGTATACTCCTACTTATGATAATTGCTGTTCCTTGTTTGAGTCTTGAAATGCACCAGAAATATTCTAAGTGACGTCCATTTAGAAATATTTTATTTCTTGTCACCCATGGAAATAAGGTGTACAGTTAGCATCTACTGTAAATTAATACCTAGCTAATGGAGTTCAGTCCCTAACTACAAGAAGACCCCAATGTATTCCTAATACAACTGAAATCATTTCACAAGTACCAAAACACCTAATCTGTCAATTAGGACCTAATTACTGTAATTTAGTAGCTACTGTAATTTATATACAGTACTGTACTGTACTGTAAGGTCATAACTTGGAATGGGGCTTAATATATATTGGTCCTTTATCGTGGTTTTTCATTTGTATTTAAATTATATATTTTTGTGGTTTTATAAATTAATGATATTTAGGGCAGGATTTAATACACAGTAATGTCTTGTCATTAATCAATTATGGCACTTTTTTCCAACCCTGATTATTGGTTAGGTTTGAACAAATCCTCGAAAAAAATATATGTAACCCAACCTATCCTAACCTAACCCAACTTCAACTAACCTCACCTCACCTCACCTCACCTAACCTCACCGACACTGGTAGTACTTACTGTAAGCACCACCAGAACAACAACCTGAAGCACCACCAGAACAACAACCTGAAGCACCACCAGAACAACAACCTGAAGCACCACCAGAACAACAACCTGAAGCACCACCAGAACAACAACCTGAAGCACCACCAGAACAACAACCTGAAGCACCACCAGAACAACAACCTGAAGCACCACCAGAACAACAACCTGAAGCACCACCAGAACAACAACCTGAACAGTGAAATATATCATGGAGAATTTTGATGTATCATCTTGGATCTTTCCTGTATAATATTTTGGTGAACTGGAAATAACGTTACATCTATCTATCACAAAAAAGGCTGTTCTTTATTGTACTTGAGGCTACGAGAGGGTGTCTGCTGGAATACAATGCTGGGTAATGTGTGAGATGCGCGATGGCGGGACGAAAAATCTTAGGAGTCGATGGTAAATAACGGAGGTACTGTACACGACGGCGTCTTGGCAATACATAAATTTCCGTCGGATCTCGTTAATAGATCATTTAAATATATTGTTTTTCATTTTAATTTACATATATTGTATTTCAGAGACTTTATCTATTCATATATAACTAGTTGGAACATCCAGGATAAGTCTTCAGGTGCTAACCCACACACGAAGACTTACCTCAAAATATTCCAATAACAATTCAGATCACTAAACAGTAACCCGAACCAAATCACACATATTTGGTTAAAAAAATAATCACAAATTGGAATGTACTTTCAGGATAATAATAAGTAACCCGAATGTTTAAAAAAAATATCCGTCTGTCTCTCTCCCATGTCTGTGAGAGTCTGTTTCTCATAATAATAATAAGGTTTCTGTTCCTCCCTGTCTGTTTGTCTCTCACAATAATAACCTAGTAACGAGGCAGAAGGCAGACAACGGTTATGTTACGGTTAATTACTTCCTTGTAAGTGAGGAATCTTATTAGCCACCCTCCCGCACAAGGCCACGAAGATGCAACGCCCAACCAGGTAAACGGTGGCAACCCTCAACCATACCTGGTGAAGGTTAATTGGTGAATTAATGAGTTTAACACTACCCATGGAGTCATTTAGAGTCCCCTCAACGCTCGGGACCAAGTTATTGGGTGATGCTAATCGCTTTATTAATTTGAGGGTTTTTTTTTCTTTTCAGTGCCGAATAGGCATTGAGAAAACACACACACACACACACACACACACTCTCTCTCTCTCTCTCTCTCTCTCTCTCTCTCTCTCTCTCTCTCTCTCTCTCTCTGGGGTGTATACTGTATATAAACTCGCGGAAATCCTGAATATGTCAGGTAAATGGAAGGTAAAGTACACTATTGTCAGGCTCGGGGGTCAGTGCTTGCTGGCCCTACGTGATCTGAATACCGCAGAAAGTTGGATCATGCTGTGTGGGATTTACATTACAGTTACCAGGTAATACAATAGAGGACGTTAGCTGATTGTAAATTATATTGTGATATGAGAGCTGCAATAATGGTAGAATGTGGTGCTTGGTATATTGCACTATGTGTATAAACAGACACACATATTATAATTTGGTATATGTGCATTATGTATATTTCAAGGAGAGAGAGAGAGATTACTACACAATAATTTGATAATAAGCTCGACTCAACTTCACAATCAAGAGTACGACCCAGGTTTGATTTTTAACTAGTTCAATAGATACTCGTACATACATACATACATACATGCATACATACATACATACATACATACATACATACATCTGTACAAAAAAAAACAAATTCGCATCGTCGGAGTGTTTTAACAGGTTGTAGGCCAGGGAATGTTTAGACCCGTGTAATCTTCTCTTCAACGTTGACAACAAACTGACCAACACCTGTAATGTGTGTTGATAATGGTGATATGTACTAGAAGTCGTTCGTCGTTTATACGTGATAGATTTTTAGGTATATTTAAGGTGATTTATTGAGTACCTACATAATACCTTTCTCACTCTCGCTTATTTTATCGTTTTCTCTCTCATTCCTCTCACTGTCTCACTCTCCTTTCCCTTCTCTCTCCCTCACTCGTCCTTCTCTCTCCCTCCCTCACTCACTGGGGGCCTGACCTCTCACCATCGCTTCTCACCTTCTATTACCATAATTTATTACAAGTGATCAGAGAGGAACATCAGTGTAAATATTGTGATGGACCCAGGACCAGTGTGGACCCCAGTGAATCTTTGTGAGCTTGTGTATGTGTGTGTATGTGTGTGTGCGTGTGTGTGTCGACCTGTGTGGGTGTGTGAATCTTTGAACGGTTTCATCAAAGTCACTTTTCCCCAGGCTCTCTCTCTCTCTCTCACACACACACGAAAATAATATTAACAATAACCGTCTTGCTTCAGGCTGGTGTGCAGGTGGTGTGGGCGGGGGCAGGGGCGTGGGGGCAGGGGCAGGAGCTGGTGTGGGGTGGTGTGGGGTGGTGTGGGCAGGGCAGGGGGTAACAAACAGTTCATTACAGCTGTTAACTACCTTGGGAGCTATTATCACTGACGTTTATGATCTGTTTTATTTATTTATTTGTTGTTATACATCATCATCAAACCGTGAAGGAATTACAGTATTGAGTTATTTCTTTGTGGTTAGTTTTTAGAATCTTCAACGGGTGATGTATGACACGAGAAACTACAGTACATTAATGGGCTGCAGTGAAAATTGGGGTGATGAGAATGTGGTGATGATGATGAGGGGTGAGTGATGATGATGATGATGGTGGTGATGATGGTGGTGATGATGATGAGGGTGATGATGATGATGGTGATGATGATGATGATGATGATGATGATGATGATGGTGATGATGATGATGATGATGGTGATGATGGTGGTGATGGTGGTAGTGATGATGGTGGTGATGGTGGTAGTGATGATGATAATGGTGGTAGTGATGGTGGTCGTGTCACTGAGAACGACCCATTGTACAACGACCAAAACTAGACCCAACTAAAACTGTCTTTTTAACGGGTGTGATTTATTAGCGCAAATAGCTTTTAGTCACACACACACACACACACACACACACACACACACACACACACACTACATCCTTGACCACCGAAGGGTCAAGACGTACCTGGCGCTCCTCTCGGAGCAGCCAGGTCAACTGTTATGTTGGCCCATACCAACTCCCTCCCCTGAACCCTCCTCCCCACCGGAATATCAACAAGTTCACGCCAGAAGTTACTATTTCATTTAGGAAAGAAATGGAACCAGTGTTAAACAGAGGTGAACAGTGGTGAACAGTGCTTAAGTCAGTGAGAACAACTCAACAGTAACAGTGGTACCCAAGTTGACCTTTCACACAGTGAGGTCCCAGGTACCCAGTGATAACGGCCTGTGAGACCCAACTACCAGCGATGTGTTAATCCGTCTACGATAGGAAGGCCTGGAACCACACCTCACTCATATAACACCATCTGTGAGGGAATTACTACACCACGTGAGGCCCCTCATAACACCATATGTGAAGGAGTTACTACACCACGTGAGGCCCCTCATAACACCATCTGTGAGGGAATTACTACACCACGTGAGGCCCTTCATAACACCATCTGTGAGGGAATTACTACACCACATAAGGCCCCTCATAACACCATCTGTGAGGGAATTACTACACCACGTTAGGCCCCTCATAACACCAGCTGTGAGGGAATTACTACACCACGTGAGGCCCCTCATAACACCATCTGTGAGGGAATTACTACACCACGTGAGGCCCCTCATAACACCATCTGTGAGGGAATTACTGCCACCACGTGAGGTCCCTCCCCTAACACCATCTGGGAGGGGAGTTACTGCACTACGAGTTTGCTCTTCAACACCTACATTAACTGTGCATGTTCACTGTATGTTCCTTTACCTTCTCTAATGAAGGCTTTTGTTAAACCACCAGTGTATGTAATAAGTCATTTATTCAATGTATATTTTCAGCCTTCGGCTGCAGAACTTTTTCAATAAACCGTTAATTATTACATATTATTATTACACGACCCACACACACACACACACACACACACACACACCGACCCCCACACACACACACACACACACACTGACCCACACACACCCGTCAGATCTCACCCAGCTGACTTGCCCTGGATCACACCTCGGATCAAAAGACTTATGCAACAGAGAGACAGAGCATTTCATCTCAATGACCACATCCGCTACAGGTCACTTCGCAACAGAGTCATCCGCGAAATACGCACTGCAAAGAAGTCCCACTACCCAACCAAATTACAACACCTGAAGCAGACCAACATCAGTCAATGGTATGGTAAGCTTAAAGAACTCTGTGGACTAAACAATATGACACACCCCCTCCCCTTCCTTAGCCACCTCACTAATGTTGACGCAGCTGAGCAAACAAATAACCATTTCGCTACTATATGCCAGACGCTCCCACGGCTTGACACAACCACTCTCCCTGCTTACCTACCAGCCCCCCTTCCCACTGACTTAGTAGAGGAATTTGACGTAGCAAAACGCCTGGACAAACTAAAATTAAAACGCTCTACCACCCCCATTGACTTACCAATGAAACTATTCAAGGAGTTCTCCCCGGAGCTTGCTAAACCCCTCTGCTCCATCATCAATGCTTCTCTCAGTCAAGCCAGATGCCCAGCTGACTGGAAGACCTCTTATGTATCACCAGTGCCCAAGTCAACCAGCCCACAATCCTTAAATCAGCTACGACCTATTGCAATCACCCCAATACCCAGCCTAATCTGTGAAAGTTTTGTGTTTGACTGGGCTTATGCTGATATTGCAGGAGTCGTAGACCCTCAGCAATTTGGCAACATGAAAACTTCCTCCACCACTCACTGTCTTGTCAGCTTTCTCGATTACATATACCGCCATCTCGAGAAACGAAAAACGTCTGTAGCTGTCGCCTTCATTGATTTCACTAAAGCGTTCGACCTAGTCGACCACAATATAATCATAAACAAAGCTATTGACCTCGGGCTTCGGAGAAGTCTCATACCATGGCTTACAGACTTCCTCAGTGACCGACGCCAAGCTGTACGCTTCCGAGGGGCTGTCTCCACCTTTCAGTCACTCACCTGTGGCGTCCCCCAAGGCACCAAGATGGGACCACTCTGCTTCCTTATGCTCATCAATGATGCCCTAAGAGAAACCCCTGCTCGCTGGAAATATGTCGACGACTCCACCATTGGGATCAGCGTCAACAATTCCGCTCCCAACTATACCGCCCTTCAGGATTTATTGAACAGTCTCCAAAACTGGGCCACCAACAACCATGTCACCATCAACCATACCAAGACAATGGTTATGCACATCAACCTCTCCTCCGACATTGTCCCACCTCCTTCCATTACCCTAGGTCCGAACACACTCCAGGTTGTAGATTCCACGAAGCTCCTCGGCGTCACCATAGACAACAAACTAAATTGGAAACCACACGTCAGTGAAGTTGTCAAATCCTCCAGTTTCCGTCTCCACCTCCTCCGCCGACTCAAGTCCCTCGGAGTTCCTGCACACGAGCTCCTCAGTGTATACACAACATTCATACTTCCCAAGCTCACCTATGCCTCCCCCACCTGGTCTTCCTCCCTAAATGCCACACAACGTAAACACCTAGAAAAAGTGCAAAAGAGGGCATGCAAGATTATTCTCTCCCCTTCCTACTCCACATATCAAGAAGCGCTCAACACACTGACCCTTTCGACTCTCACTGACCATCACCACGGCCTCATCTGCAAATTTGGTAAGAAGCTTCTACACCATCCCCGACACCGGCCCCTACTACCACCTGAGATCCCCTGTCCGAGAATTGCTGTTCGACACCACAACCGCATCCAGCCCATACGTGCACGAACTGATCGCTATAAGAACAGCCCAGTCCCAACCATTGTAAAAATTATCAATAACATGTAATAAATCAGTGTATTCACTCCCAGTAAACACTGCTCCCTACACTGTCACTATGTTGAAATGAACTGTATTTTGAGCTGATCCCCATCTAAGTTACTATATGTCTTATTTGTGTCACTTATGTCACTTGTATATTATTTGTAATTCGTAACCCATTCCCCAAATATGTAACTGTATATTTTCAGCCTTCTGGCTGCCAAGCTCTTTCAATAAACCGTTAATTTATTATTATTGTTATTACACACACACACACACACACACAGGACCGTTCATGCACACACACACACACACACACATTCATATTCGGACGTTGGGATGTCTGAAGTTAAAAGTGAAGAAATTGGGCGTATAAAAGGAGCGGAAACACGGGAACTGAGAGAGAGAGAGAGAGAGAGAGAGAGAGAGAGAGAGTAACCAGGTACACATGACGCAGTAAGGAGGGAGACGCTAATGGCATTGATGATAGAAAAAAATAACTAAAAATAAATATAAAAAAATCCCCCCAAAATAAAAACATTAATCACGGGTTTCAAGGACAGTTATCAATATTACAAGTGTCTGGAATGTTTTCAGTGTTATCAGTGTGATAATCTCACCTCACTAACTTGCAGTATAAGGAGTGTTATCATCTGAGCACCCACCCCTCACCCCGCACCGCCACACACACACACACACACACACACACACACACACACACACACACACTATAGATATACAATAAACCTTGGCAATTGTGTCAAGGTTAATATTTACTGTTAGGAGAATAAAAAAATAATAATACCTTACCTGGCTCCTGATAAACACGACGTGATTGCTCGGTGATTCGTCCTTGTCGTCGATGCTCCTGGGAAAAACAAAATAAATTTATCTCAATACCTACGAAATGACTACTAAAGGAATATATACAGTCGATACTCCTGGGGAAAAAAACATTTCATACCGAGATATTCCTGGGAAAAAAAATCAAAATCAATTGTTTGTTTACATATGACGGGTTATTTTGACAGTGGATGATGGACGAGATGAATCACGACTCTTTTCCTCTGTTATCATTCTCACGCCACGTTCCTTTAATCATTCTTATCTCGTCTCTTTCTCTCTCAATTCTTCTCTCACTCTCTCTCTCTCCACCCCCCCCCCCTGTCAGATAAACTCCCAGGATATATCAGATTCGTCAGACAACACGCCCAAGGTTCCCCCCTCACCACCACCCCGGCACACTGCCAATATACACCTCCGCCCCCCACCCTCACTCTCCCTCACCCCCTCCCTCACCCCTCCTCACCTCTAACAGCACCCTTACCACACTCTCCATTACCACCCTTCATTACCCTCCCCTACCTACCCCCCTCCCTCCCCTCACCTCCCCTCCCCCTACCTACCCCCCCATCCCCTCACCCTCATCCTTCCTACAACCTTCCTCCCTTCCTTCCCCCATCACCTCTTCTCCCTCACCCCCCCCACCCCTTCACCCGTCTTCAAATACCCCTACTCCAACAAGGTCCACCAATGGCCTCCAGGGTACAGGGCTCTACCTCTAATTATCCACTTGGCTCACACCCTCAATCTACTTCTGTCTATTTCAATGTCAGTTATCTCCTTCTGTCTCTTCTTTCCTTTAAATCAACCTGTCTCTGTCTCTGTCAACTATACCACACTATATAAGGGTCAAATTATACTAAATTAGTGACCATATGTACAATGTTATAGAGATATATGATGGTGGTGTATATATATATATATTTAATTGGTTGGGTTGGGTCAGGTTAGGTCAGGTTATGTTAGTATATATTTCCAAATACCTTTAATAATAAAATGGTGTAATTATATATGTAAATACAGACATAATACGCACATATGTCTGAATACCTAAACTTACATTCACATACATAGATATACTAAAGTTTCACACAGAGACTAATTACATACACACACACACACACATACACACTATACAGGGAGAGGTGGGGGAGACGTGGCCAGCAATACACAGTGTACATTAGTTAGGTATGTCAGAGATGCTAGTTAACACACAATGACTCCTGTATCATACGTCTGTCTCTCTCTCTCTTCTTGTCTGTTTCCCTCTCTGTCGTGGAGGAGGAGGACGAAGAAGGAAGAAGAGGAGGAGGAGGAAGCCTGGTAACAGCAGAAGATAAGATACGCAACATCATTCTTAACAGATGAGTCAGAGATCACCGTCCCTATCACAAGCACTGAAGGGGGCGGCAAAGGGTGGCAGGGGTGGCAGAGAGTAGCAGGGGGGTGGCAAAGGTGGTGGGTGGCAGGGATGAGGGCATGATGTCAGTAGTACGTCATTCCCTTTCCTCACACACACACACAAGGTAATAATAACAATAATAACAATAATAATAATAATATTAATAATAATAATAATAATAATATTAATAATAATAATAATAATAATAATAATAATAGAAATAAAATAATAATAATAATAATAATAAGAATAATAATAATAATAATAATAATTCTAATAATAATAATAATAATATTAATAATAATAATAATAATAATAATAATAATAATAATAATAATAATAATAATAATAATAGAAATAAAATAATAATAATAATAATAATAATAATAATAATAATAATAATAATAATAATAATAATAATGATAATAATAATAATAATAATAATAATAATAATAATAATAATAATGATAATAATAATAATTATAATAATAATGATAATAATAATTATAATAATAATAATAATAATAATATTAATAATAATAATAATAACAATAATAATGATAATAATAATAATAATAATAATAATAATAATAATAATAAAAATAATTGAAATAAAATAATAATAATAATAATAATAATAATAATAATAATAATAATAATAACAATAATAATAATAACAATAATAATAACAATAATAACAATAATAATAATAATAATAATAATAATAATAATAATAATAATAATAATAATAATATTAATAATAATAATAATGATAATATTAAATAATAATGATTCAATTAAACTTAGATACAACAATAAATCAACACTGAGAGACTACCTTAACTAGACACCTTCACTTAGCACCAGTTAGGAGACAAAATTAATGGATAAGCCCACATCAATATCCTGTTCTGTAATCTACAATAATTAATGTAAGTACAGGTGCAATTTTGTAACTAAGTTTAGATGTTATTTTTTATACACGGTGGGCGGGTGGGTGGGGTGGCGGGTGGTAAGCAGTGGGTGGGTGGGTGGGTGACGTCACTAGTATGTAATTTTCCTCACCCTTCCTCCCTCTCTCCCTCACTGCTCTCCTCTCCGTTCACATCCGCCGTGTGATGTTTCAGTAGGCAGGTGGGCGGTGGGTGGTATGCAGTGGGTGGTGGAATGTTGAGGGTGTGTTGGAGTGAGGGAATCAGCGAGGGGTGGTGGGTTAGTCATGGCTGGTGGGTGGTTAATGCGGGGTGGGTGGGTGGTTAGTCGAGTAAGGGTTGTTTTAGTCATGGGTGGGTGGTTGTTTAGCCGCGGGTGGTTGTTTAGTCATGGTGGTGGTTGTTTAGTCATGGGTGGTGGTTGTTTAGCCGTGGTGGTGGTAAGGAGCTTAGTCATGGGTGGTGGTGGTTGTTAGTCGCGGTGGGTGGTTACGAATGGCGGTGGTGGTGGGTTAGTCATGGGTTGGTGGGTGGTTAGTCATGGGTGGGTGGGTGGTTAGTCATGAGTGGGTGGTTGTTTAGTCATGGGTGGGTGGTTAGTCAGTCATGGGTGGGTGGTTGTTTAGTCATGGGTGGGTGGTTGTTTAGTCATGGGTGGGTGGTTGTTTAGTCATGGGTGGGTGGTTGTTTAGTCATGGGTGGGTGGTTGTTTAGTCATGGGTGGGTGGGTGGTTAGTCATGGGTGAGTGGTTGTTTAGTCATGAGTGGGTGGTTGGTTAGTCATGGGTGGGTACTAGGCGCCCTCTTCTGCCCATACCTGCTGTTTCCTGCCCACTTCCGCTCACTCTTGCCCACCCCTTCCTCCCTGGCCGTTTGGTATCGTCACCTCACCTCCGTCGATACCTTAAGTCGTCTTATGCCTGCGACCCACTTAACCCAACCTAACCTAACCAATCACCTCCAAGAACAAGAATCAACTACACTAACCACCCAATCACCAAACAACCCCGATGAAGAATCTTAACAAGGTGATTCATCTAATGCGAACCACGGTCGAAATTCCAGACTGTTATGGAGACCGTCTGACGTCTCTCACCCTCCCCCCCCATGAGTCAGTCGGTCGTGCTGTGGGTGGGGAGGGGACCTTGAACACCGGGGCAAAGGTGAGAAGGGGTGTTGGTGAAGGGTGAGATGGTGAGGGGGGGAGGGTGAGGGTAGGGGGGAAGGGGTGAGATGAGAGAGAGAGAGAGAGAGAGGTGAGAGTAGAGGGGTGAGGAGGAAGGGGTGGAGGGAAGGGTCGAAGGTCAGGTAAGGGGTGGAGTTAAGGGGGGATGAGGAAGGGCAGTGGTCCCCTCCCCCACCCCGTCAGTCAGGAGTCATCTTACATCTACTTGCATATGTATGTATGTATTTATGTACCTGCATGTATGTATGTATGTATGTATGTATGTATGTATGTATGTATGCATGTATGTATGAATGTATGTATATCCACATATCCTCCCCCCCTCTCTCTTCATCTTAGTTTCTTCTTGTTTTCTCTGTTTTTTCCTCTCTACCCTGACCTAACCTGACCTAACCTAACCTGTATCACTGGGGCACATTTAACCAAACACCTGGGACATCAGCGTGAGAGGGGGGTGGAGAAGAGAAGAGAAGAGAAGAGAAGAGAAAGGAGGGAAACGGAAGGGAAGAAACGGAAGAGAAGAGAAGAGAATCAACATCAAAGGAGTCCCTCAGGAGGAGACCATAGTGCCGCGTCTGATCATGATGTGTTCCGGGTGGCCACAGGGATAGTTAATAGCTCCCAAGCACAAGGTAACCACAAGCTAGACCAAACCTTCCTCACAACAGATCACGTGTGTCGTATGTGTACAGTCAAGCCTCCATATAACGGACGTCTCTTGCATATAACGGACGTCTCTCGCTTATAACGGACATCTCGATATAACGAATTTATCTTTTCCCCTTAAGATTAATTACCATCCTAACTCCTTCCCCCTCACTCTCCCCCTTCCTTCCATTCTTCCCTCTCTTTCCCCCTCACTCTCCCCCTTCCTTCCATTCTTCCC
>NW_024728871.1:0-13432 GCF_018991925.1 Homarus americanus | reverse complement strand
CCACTGCACTACCCTCTCATCATCCCTCTCTTCCCACCCACCCTTCATCCTCTCACCCTTCCCAGTCAGTGGTTCTTGGTACCTTCTGTTGTTGGCTGACGGATGGTACCATTCCCCACCTCCCAGGATGGGTGAGAGGATGATGGGTGTGGGTGGGGGGTTATAGACGGGATGTCCTACCCTACCTTACCTTACCTTACCTTACACCACCCCACACCACCCTACCCAACACTTCACCACCCTTCACCACGCACTGCACCACACCACCCAACACCTACCCGAGAGTTTAGTTAATAAGTGATGAACTGGCTTGGCCTTGCCTCGCTCTGGTACTGGAGGAGCTAGATAGAGGTACTTACTTCGTCGTGTCACAGGCAGGGGAATTACTATCGACTTTTTGGAAGGTCTATTTATGTTACATTAGCTGTTTTTCCTGTTTCTCTTTAATAATTCATATATTTACGCAGTCAACCTCCAAAAGTAGACGTTTATTAACATAGAGATATAATGGGGCACTCCGTACAACATTCAAGCTATGTGGGCGTGTATGACTTGTCTTCTTGTGTACATGACTCTCGTGTGTGTGTGTGTATGACTTTCTTGTTGTGTACTGTACATGACTGTCGTTTGTGTGCGTGTATGACTGTCTTGTGCATATGACTGCCATGTATGTGTGTGTATGACTATCTTGTGTATATGTCTGTTGGATTCTCAAGTCTTTGTCCACTAAATTCCCTCACCTAAACCTTCTCCATTACCACACCCCTCATCCCCCACCCTCCACCCTCACCCCGCCAACCCCCATCCCCCACCCTCACTCCCCCCACCCTTACCCCCAAATGGCGAATTCATCTACTGTAAGTCACTCTTTTAAATTGGGGCATTAAAAAAACAAAAAAGCGTCAAAACAACAGAGACTCGACCGGCTCACTACCTACCATGTTGATTGCCCGCACAAGATGGACGAACAGACAGAATCTCATAAAAATAAAGTTCTTTTTTTTCGCCCCCCAGGCTCCGTTGTGGGTCGTTTGACCTGTGCCCGGGTTGGCTAATTCCCGTAAAAAAACACACACACAAGAGAGAGATAGAGGAGAACACAATATCAACATTGAAGTGACTTAGTAAATCATCCTTCCATTTCATTTCCAGGAACAACTTCAGTTCTCCACGAGGTTCACAACATTACCCGTGGACAGCCATCGTTATTGGAACATGGGGAAATTTCGTCCGGCAACTATTTTTGAAACCAAAAGAAAGAAAATTGATTTGGATGGACATAAAATGTATAAATCTGCAAAGGAATAATATTTGTTATACGATATACTCCATACAGAACAGCACATGCAGAATTGTATTGTTCTTTTTAAAAGCGGTCCATGTTTGTGTACGAAAAATGCCGCCAGCCTCTACTTGTCTCATCGCCGTTTATATCCCCAAATTCGCCTAACCATCATAAAAGGTAAGCCTTTAAGATAACTAATACAACTAATTTATGTGTAGAAATGTATTGAAATCAAATTGAACTAAAAAAAAGTCGTAAGTCCATTAATGCATTATTAGCCTAGATTTCATATTTTAATAAGTCCAAATATGCCAGGTAACTAGTGCTAGGTACTTCCCAGGCATGTTTCATTTGTGCATCAGTTTAACCACAATTTGCTACTAATAAGATAAATTCAGTGACCTAAATTCATGTTTTATTTTTATATTCCCTTAGTGACTCGATGTATTACAAAAAAGAACTACTTTACGACTTGTTTGGGCCAACAGTTGGAGTGGTGATATTAATTAACTTTGCCATTCACACTGGTAGAATCAAATGTAGATATATTGGCTTTGTATGTCCATGATTTCAACAAAAATGAATAAGTCCTTCTAAAATAAATGGAATTGATGATATTATTATCTTTTTGGCCATCCAGCGAATTTAATGATTTTAAGTTGACCGTTTTTTACCAGTTAAGTTAGGTTATGTTAGATTAGTTAAGTTGGGTTAGGTTAGGTTTGGTGACATTGAAATTATGTTTTTTCAAATGCCAAGTAGAGGTGGATGACCTAAACATTCATTTTACTAAATTGATTATGAGTAGATTAAACACATTAGTTGTGTTTTTTTACAAATTCAGACCCCGTAAAGTTCTAATGACAATCACTTGATGATAGATGTTTCACCCTATACACTAAAGCTACTTTATATAAGAGGAAAAAATTAGCACCAAATTGTATTGTTTAATACCAAAAGAAGTCATTGATGATAATATTTAATAACAATATTTCAGGTATTACGACATGGTCGTCGGGACGGAACACCGTCATAAGTCGAGGAGAGACCGTAATACATTTTCATCTTTAAACTCCTTGTATCTTACCTAACTCACCTTGATGCTCCACTCAATTATAACTAGATGCAATAATTGTAGAAAGTAATCACAGGTATGACTGCCTTTACCGTTAATTGTTTTTATATTACAATTCTTGGATATTCAAAGAAACTGAAATTATGAATATTCAATAAATGTGATATACGTACAACAGAAATATGTCAGACTTGACTAATTAACTGTGACCATAAATTAACGTAAGTGAATTTGTCCTTAATCCAACCTTTAAAATATGAAAGACAGTATACTTTATTTTATGATAGTTAAGTCAGTTTCCAGTTAGGTTAAGTTAGGTAGGTTAGGTTAACATTTTTATATAGATCATTAAAATTTTAAAGGGCTTATAATTTTTGTTCTATGAATTTCTCCAAAAAAAGGGATCAAAGTTTTGAAATCACCATAACAATATACACTACAGTACATTAGAAAAAACAATAATTTTTTAGTGTGTGTTGCATATCAAACCAAAAAATCTGAGTTTCCTTTGGAATTTTTTATTTTTATTTTTTTTAACAGACAAAATTACCTCTTTCCTATATCTCTTTACTGAAGCGGAAATAATAATAATAATAATGATAATAATAATAATAATAATAATAATAATAAATAATAATAAATTGAGTGAAAGAAAAAGGGGGGGGGGGAGTGGAGGAGAAAGGGGAAGGAGGGAAAGGGAAGGAAGAGGGTAAAGGAGAAAGGGGATGGGATAGAGGGTAGGGGAAAGGGAAAGAGGGAAGAGAGAGGGGGAGAGGGAGAGAGGGGGAAGGTAAGGTAAAGGAGAGGAAGGGTGGGGTTATGAGGAGACATTATCCAATTTTTTGGCAAAGTTAAATTAAACTGTCCACCCGATAATGAGGTATTTCGTCGAAAGTCTTTGACCTAGAGCCGTGACCTAGAGCCGTGACCAAGAGCCGTGACCAAGAGCCGTGTTGAGTATAATGACTTAAGACACTGAGAACGATGACTAAGGTGTTGAGTATGATGACTTAAGACACTGAGAACGATGACTAAGGTGTTGAGTATGATGACTTAAGACAGTGAGAACGATGACTAAGGTGTTGAGTATGATGACTTGAGTGCCTTATCCCTAACGACTTAAAACCTTAAGTAGAATGATTTTCAAGTGTAATTATCCCTTAAGTGAGGATTATTTAAAAGTGTCGAGATCGTAAGTGCAATTACTTAACACTTGGACCACATGTAGTGTTAAGTGCAATTACTTAAGATCTGTGGATTTTGTGGATAATGTCCTAAAGTGCGATTACTTAAGACACTTGGAATGAAAAGATTCATTATTCCAAGTGCGATTACTACTAAACAACTCGACTTGGACTGATGAAGCCTTTAAGTGTGATTAAGTGGCTTTCTTAAGTGTGATTATTTAAAATCTCTTATATCAATGACAGGAGACGTAAATAAGCGTACTTAAATATCAATTAAGACAATTTCATAGTTACATCCAAATTAATCAAGTTAATTACTTATCGTTTTTGGCTTCAACTATTCAAAAACAACAACAACAATAAAACAACAATACCAACAATTAACAACAGAAGAAGAAGAAGAAGAAGAAGAAGAAGAAGAACAAGAACAAGAACAAGAACTCAACATATCAATCCACTATTATCCTGTTTACTCATCTCTCTCTTTATCTCCTTCCACATCATCTTTATCATCGTCTTAATCTCTTGGCAGTCTTCTTCATCTTTGCCTCGTTTCTTAACTTCCTCCTCAGAGATAAGACCCGTAATGACAAGAGTGTTTAAGGCAGTTATTAGCGCCTTCACCCTTAACTATTGTTCCCTGCAGGCTGTGTATAACCTCGGGCACACGCATACACACACACACACACACACGTCTTGAGAACAGTCGATTGATATCTGGGTAATTACTGCCGTTCTTCGTTAGCTTTCTCTCTCTCTCTCTCTCTCTCTCTCTCTCTCTCTCTCTCTCTCTCTCTCTCTCTCTCTCTCTCTCATTTGTTCACTGTCTTTGGGTTTCCATTTTTTATTCTTGGGCTTTCTGTCTCCCCTTCCTGTCATCGTCTGTCTGTCTATACGTCTCTGTCTCTCTTATCTGGTTCTCTCTTTTCGTTTATTTTTTTACATCACCACTTGTTTGTGTTCGTCTGTGTCCGTGATTGTCTCTGTGCTTGCGTGAGTGCGTGTCTGTATATGTAATTGTTTTGTGTGCGTGCGTGCGTTATGTCTATACACGCACACATATATAAGTAAGATAAATCATTCCATTTTTTAATTTCTCGACGCATTAACATATAGATAAGCATCCATGTTGTACTGCGAGAGGTCGAAGAAAAAAAATTTTTTTTAACCAATAAAAACCTTCCTTCTAATCATCTCGTTCGTTGATTGGCTTTCCCTCCCTGATACGTTTTATCCAAATATGCTGAACCATATTATGAAGAGTGGTGAAACTCTTGATGCATTGCTCCCTCACTCCTCACTCACAAACGGGGGGGGGAGGGCGAGGGAGGGGGACAGACGTAGGGAGAGAGAGGGAGGGAGGGGAGAGAAAGAGGGGGAGAGGTAGGGAGATAGGGAGAGAGAGAGAAAAAAATAAACAAACATTGGCAGGATGAACAACCTGTATCTATTGCCTCTCAAAAAACATAGCGTTTATGTTTCAATATTCCCGAGAAGCAGCCAGGTGGATGGAGAGGTCAGGGGTGGGGATGGGGGGAGATGAGGCTTGATAATAAACAGAGAGAGAGAGAGAGAGAGCGAGCATAGCAAAACCAATAACCTTTTTCCAACACCTTTACAAACACACACACACACACACACACGAGTTTCAAGACGCTGAGAGACAAGTAAGCATAACGAGATGAATATTAAAGATAAAGAAGGAATATGGATAAAGAAGAAAGAACGATAGGGCTGGATAAAGGTTAGGGAAGAGAGAGACAAAAGGGATAAAGATTAAGTAAATAAAAAAGGCGAAAAGGGATACCTCCATCCTCTCTCCTCTCAACATCATACTACAGTACCCTACCCTACACTCGCCTACACCACAGCACACTACACTACCCTACACCACAGCACACTACCATACAGCACTTCCATACCCGAGTGATCAGTTGTGAGCAACTGGCTGGGCCCAGCCTCGACCTGGTCCCGGCGGTGCTACAGGCCACCGCCACGGGTCTACTGTCGGATTTTCTGAAGGTTCTTTTATGTTACATTTGTTGGTTTTGTTGTTTTTCTTTAATAATTCATATATTTACGTAGTTTTTCTCAGGATTTGTATGAATTTATACTCAAATAGCAGTTACAATTGTATTGACGCTGTGTGTGGCCCTTTTGCAGCCAATCTTGGCTACTAACTCAAGATAAAGAAGGAATTGCCGTAAATAAGAAGGTCCGGCGCTCTTCTCAGGCTCGACCGCTGTCACCCAAACTGAAACAGACAACTGTCCCTTGACTCACCACGTAACCATAACGTATCTGATTGAGTTGTTAAGCAACAAGAACACTTTGGTAAAAGAAGAAATAATAACAACTTGTAGGAATCTCTCTGTCTGTCTGTTGGTCTGTGTCTGTCTGTTGGTCTCTGTCTGTGTGTGTCTCAGTCTCTGTCTGTCTTTGTATCTCAATCTCTGTCTGTGTGTCTGTGTCTGTTTCTGTCTGTCTGTCTCTGTCTGTTTGTCTCAATCTCTATCTGTATTTGTCTGTTTCAGTTTATGTCTGTCTGCCAGACAGACATAAACTGAAACAGACAAACAGACAGATATTGAGACACAAAGATAAATAGACTGAGAGACACACAGGCAGAGACACTCACACACAGACAGAGACCAACAGACAGACGGACAGAGATAGTCAGACAGACAGACAGAATGCGAAAGGTAGACAGGCAGAGGCAGACATACAGATAGACAGTCAGGCAGGGATCTACATTGTGAGAAAGATATGACAGGCAGAGAAAGACGCAGACACACAGTCAGACAGAGACAGACAAAGTGAGAATGACAGACAGAGTGAAGAAGACAGACAGAGTGAGAAAGACAAACAGAGCGAGAAAGAATGACAGAGAGACAGACAGGGTGAGAAAGACATACAGACAGACAGACATATAGTCAAAGTGATAAAGATAGAACAGACATACAGACAGATAGACAGAGACAGTCAGACCAAATGACAGACGGACAAAGACAGTTAGACAAACAGATATAGACAAAATGAGACTGTCAGACAGACAGATAACGAATGAGAGAAAGACATAGACATACCGAGACAGAAATAGACAGAGACAGACACTCAGACAGACATACAGGGACTGACAGACAGACATAAAGAGACTGACAGATAGACAAACAGAGACAGACGGAGACAGACACAGAGAAACAAAGAAAGATAAACAGAGACACACACAGACAGCAAACAGACAGACAGACAGAAGGAGAGGGACAGACAGAAACAGAGACGGAGACGGAGACGAACACAGACGAAAGAGACAGAAAGACATAGACAGTCAGACAGAAGGACAGAAACACTCTGTCTGTCTGTCTGTCGGTTTCTGTGTGTTTGTCTTTCTTACAATATCGGTCTCTGTCTCTCTAGCTGTCTCTGCCCGATTGCCTTTCTCACTCTGATTGCCTGTCTGTCCGTCTGCCTATCACTGTCTGTCTGTCTATCTCTGTGTATCTGTCGCTCTATGCCTGTCTGTGTTTTCTCTTGTATGAATGTCTCTGTGTCTGTCTGACTATCTCTGTCCGTCTGTCTGTTGGCCTCTGTCTGTCTGTGTGTATCTCTCGGTCTCTGTCTGTCTCTCTCATAATTCAGATGAAAATTATGCCAACACAAAAATATATTTTACATACATAACAATAATATGTTTATACGTGAATCTGTATTACATAAAATAGATGATGTAAGAAATACAAAGGCGCTGATTTTCCAACTGAAAGGCGCGATAAAAGCAGCTTTCCTTATGCACGAGACACAACAAACAAATAATGTAATATATAGTCAAAGCAGATGCGAGTTGGAATTGAGGCGGAACAACCAGAAAAATGTTCCAAGTATTTCTTCTTTTACCAAAGTGTTCCTGTTCCTTTTTATTTACATTATCATTTGTACGACGATTGCTTCCTTATCTTGAGTTAGTGTATATACGACTTATTTATCAACTTATGTCTTTGTAATATATCAGCGGCAACACACACACACACACACTGCAGCGCTTAAATCTAAATTTGTCTTATTTAAAACCATTTGTACGAGTTTCCTGACTTCCATTTATACACCTCGATCATATCGTCTCTCCAGGGAGTACAAATTTATGTGCTTTAATCTGTCTCTGTCTTCAAGGTTCGTAATACCCTGGATTATTAGTCTTGTCATTTTCCTGTGAATTAATTCTAGAGATTCTGTATCTATTCTCTAGTACGGTGACCAGAACTGAACTGCTTATTCCAAGTGAGGTACTTTGTTACCCCTCTTTCCTACTTATCATTACTCCTAAATCTTTCACACGCACACACAACAGTTGTAACTTGTAAACAACAACTCTAGCTCTGCTATTTGAGTATAAATTCAAACATATCCTGAGAAAAACTACATAAACATATGAATTATTAAAGAAAAAAGAAAAAACACCAAATGTAACATAAATAGCCCTTCGAAAAGGCCGATAGTAGACCCCCTGGCGGTGGCATGACGAACTACGTACCACCGTCTAGCGCCGCCGGGACCAGGTCGAGGCTGGGCCCAGCCAGTTGCTCATCCTGGGAGGTGGAGAATGATGCCATCCACCAATTGCCAGCGGAAGGAATCAGGACCCACTGACTTGGGAAGGGCAGAGTCCCCCCACCCCCCATCCTGGGGAGGTGGAAGTATTACCATCACAATTGCCAGCGGAAGGGTCAGGCCCTCGGCTAGGAAGGTAATGAATCCCCCATCACCCATCCTGGGGGAGGTGGAGGTGATACCATCCATTGATTACAGCAACGGAGGCATCAGGACCCTGCGACTGGGAGCAGAATCCCCACCCCCATCCACACCCATCCTGGGAGGTGGAGAATGGTACCATCCGGTAGTTGGCAACGGAAGGCATCAGGACCCACCGACTGGGAAGGGCGTGGAATCCCCCCACCCCCATCCTGGGAGGTGGAGAATGATGCCATCCACCAATTGCCAGCGGAAGGAATCAGGACCCACCGACTGGGAAGGGCGTGGAATCCCCCCACCCCCATCCTGGGAGGTGGAGAATGATGCCATCCACCAATTGCCAGCGGAAGGCATCAGGACCCACCGACTGGGAAGGGCGTGGAATCCCCCCACCCCCATCCTGGGAGGTGGAGAATGATGCCATCCACCAATTGCCAGCGGAAGGAATCAGGACCCACTGACTGGGAAGGGCGGGGAATCCCCCCACCCCATCCTGGGAGGTGGAGAATGATACCATCCGGTAGTTGGCAACGGAAGGAATCAGGACCCACCGACTGGGAAGGGCGTGGAATCCCCCCACCCCCATCCTGGGAGGTGGAGAATGATACCATCCGGTAGTTGGCAACGGAAGGAATCAGGACCCACCGACTGGGAAGGGCGTGGAATCCCCCCACCCCCATCCTGGGAGGTGGAGAATGATACCATCCCTCAGGCGCCGACGGAAGGTATCAGGACCCACCAACTGGGAAGGGCGTGGAATCCCCCCACCCCCATCCTGGGAGGTGGAGAATGATACCGGTAGTTAATTTGATGAACGGCGTTTATATTAATGTTGTTTTTTAATGATGTTTTTCCCCATCTTGACATTAAGTCAAGTCAGTGAGAAGAAATTTACTTTTTTTTTCCATTACGCGTGTGTACGTGTGTTTATTATAAAATTAAATTTAAGACCGAGAAAATTAGGAGAATTAATGTGCAATTGTTTTGAAATCGTTCGGGTGTGATTATGGTTAATATTAAGAGAAAAATTAGTATATGTCTATACGTAGAGTCACATTCAAGTCTGAGTTGGCAAGACTGGGGTTTTTGCGGAGCCTCCGGTGGGTGAGAGGACTTGTGGGATATGGTTTATTCGTGTTCACACTCAGGATGGGATGGAGAAAGGAAACTCACAATGTGCTGGTCGAAATGTTGCTGGCTGGTCGAAAGAGAGTGGTCACCACGAGGTCAGGTCTTAAATAGCGGAGGTAGGCGTGGCTTAGTAGTTGACCTACGTTATGTAAGGCGGCGCTGGTTGACCTAGACCACGAGGCATACACTGGGGAATTCGCGGGATCGGCTACTCAGCGACAAACAGCATGTTATAAAAACGCAGTAAAATCTAGCGTGATTTTTCCTTTTAATAAAAACAATCGATTTATTTGATTTAAATCGGATTTTTTTTATTTAAATCGATATTTTTATTTTTTACTAATTGCATTAAAATAGTATTTTTAAACCATAAAAACAGTATTTTTAAACCAAAGCTTTTTTATTCATGATAATAAACAGAAAATTGGCATTAAGATATTTATGCAGTAGATGGACCAATGGAATTTAACACAATAATATTCTTTTTGTAAAATAAAATAAAACTGGTAACAAAATATTAATAATAATGATAATAATAATAATGATAATAATTAATGGTTTATTGAAAAAGTTCTGCAGCCCGAAGGCTGAAAATGTACATTGGACATAAATGACTTATTACATACATTGGTGGTTTAACAAAAGCCTTCATTAGAGATAGGTAAAGGAACATACAGTGAACATTCAGATTAATGTAGGTGTTGAACAGCAAACACGTAGTGTAGTAACTCTCTCCCAGATGGTGTTAGGAGGGACCTATGTGGTGTAGTAATTCCCTCACAGATGGTGTTATGAGGGGCCTCACGTGTAGTAATTCCCTCACAGATGGTGTTATGAGGGGCCTCACGTGGTGTAGTAATTCCCTCATAGATGGTGTTACGAGGGGCCTCACGTGGTGTAGTAACTCCCTCACAGATGGTGTTATGAGGGACCTGACGTGTAGTAATTCCCTCACAGATGGTGTTATGAGGGGCCTGACGTGGTGTAGTATTTCCCTCACAGATGGTGTTATGAGGGGCATCACGTGGTGTAGTAATTCCCTCACAGATGGTGTTATGAGGGACCTTACGTGGTGTTGTAATTCCCTCACAGATGGTGTTATGAGGGACTTGACGTGGTGTAGTAACTCCCTCACAGATGGTGTTATGAGGGGCATCACGTGGTGTAGTAATTCCCTCACAGATGGTGTTATGAGGGACTTGACGTGGTGTAGTAATTCCTAAATGAAATTGTAACTTCTGGCGAGAACTTGTTGATATTCCGGTGGGGAGAAGTGGTTCAGGGGAGGGGGTTGGTATGGGCCAACTTAACAGTTGACCTGGCTGCTCCGAGAGGAGCGCCAGGTACGTCTTGACCCTTCGGTGGTCAAGGATGTAGTCTTACATTTGAGTGCACAAAGCCAAACGTAATAATGAAATTTAACATAAATGCTCCTATAGGATTACAGTGTTTCAAAAATTAATAACTTAACTTCTTCTTGTAGGATTATAGTGTATTAAGAATTACCGGTAATAACTTCAAGTCAACACAATATTCTCATTCTGTAAACAACAAAAATAGTTCAAAACATTTAAATTAGCTTAGTTGAACATTGAAATGCTTATGTACTGTGACAAGCTTAGATGCCTTTTCCTGTCCTAGGCGATTTCTTACCATTGAGTACAAATCCATATGTGGAAAAAATTTTCTCAACCCCTGCTGATGATGCAACAGCTGTAAATAATTGCCTAGGAACATCCATTACATTTTCTGTCATATCATTGGCCAAATACTGCCACCAAGCAAGGGGTGAGAGAGATTTTACATCTTTACCAAAATAGACCTCTTTGAATGGTGCACTTCTTCCATGGAAGGACATTAATGTTGAAAGGAAATGTGGAAGAGACTCGCACACATACTGTTCTGCAATGTCATGCTGCTCAGGAGTCAGATGTCTGCCCTGATACCTTGGATCTATCACATTAGCTAGAAAATGGGCAGGTGTCAATGCTACTTTAATTCTTTTTTCAAAATTATCCATATCCTTCTTATCTGTTAAATACTCCTTAATATCAGTTTTCAGTTTTACCCAGATTTCTACAGCATCACTTAATAGGGTATTGTAGGGTTTCGTGATATAATGTTGTCTAGCACTCAGGATGGATGGAAACTCTAAGGTGGTGGTTTTCTTATATAATATAAGTTATATGGTAGACAGTCTGGTGCTGGAGATGCCGTGTGATGAGGAGCTGCTCAGTAGACACGTTCGGTGAGTAGCGTGTTGAAGGAGGTAGATGTGCAAGAGCTTCGTCAGAGAAGATGTTGTCTGTTGCTGGCCTCCAGGTTGAATGAGAACGGGACAGCGAGGACCTTGCTTGGAGGAGGTGTTGCGTGTTCAGGAACCG
This sequence comes from Homarus americanus, assembly GCF_018991925.1. Classification (NCBI taxonomy): domain Eukaryota; kingdom Metazoa; phylum Arthropoda; class Malacostraca; order Decapoda; family Nephropidae; genus Homarus; species Homarus americanus. The sequence goes on along the minus strand of NW_024728871.1, from coordinate 1,624 downwards.
AGAGCAGAATAAGAGAGCTGGTTGGTGAGGACGCTCAGAGAAGGACAGCTGGTGGGTCGCCATGCTCGCCGGCGGGAGCGAGGACCGCCAGGCAGGCGGAGGCGAAGCGAGGGCCGCCAGGCAGCGGCGGAGGAGGAGGTGTTGCCTGTTCAAGAAGAGAGGCCAGAATGAATCTCAATGGAGAGACAGAGCTTATATACACAGCCGCCGGAAGTAGACCGTGGGAAGTCGCCGGTCTTTTGACTCCGTTGCTAGGGAACGGTAGCAGCTGGTGGCTGGTTGCAGGATACGTGGCATTGCCTGAGTTTCTAATAATTTCAACATCATGTATAACTTTTATTCCCCAGAGTAGTATTTTAAGTTCTGGTTAAGAAGTGCGTATATTGGTGCACCATTATTTGATTGTGTTTGTAGTGTTGGAGGGAATATAAGTGTCTAAATTTTACAGTGTGTCTCATTCATCTCAGTCACAGACGCTATCCTTCCACGGGTCACGGACAAGTCATTTTGTTTAGTAGATTTTAGTGTTCTTGTGCTGGTTCGGGATCTTTCTCAAAGGGGCGCTTCCACTGCAATTACCATCTAACAATCTTTAATAAGCCCCAAGTCAAGTGAGAAATTAAAGTCCAGTAAATTCCGACCGGTTACAAATGGTAGCAGAGCGTAGTTTTTAATGTCGTGACTGATAGTTCTGTGGTTGGGATAATGAACGCCATCATGTGTTGGTTAGTAATGGTAGGGATTGAACTAGCACTGATGCTCATCCTTGTGCCCGGATTGAGTTGGTTAGGCTTGACAGTAGAGATAAAAATGAGGAGGAAGAGAGACAACCATGAGACCTTGGTACAGCTGAGAGGAGGAAGAGAGACAACCATGAGACCTTGGTACAGCTGAGAGAGGAGTTCGGAGACCTAAAGAGGGATTATCAAGCACGGGTAAACAGGTTCAAATGGGAGTTTCAGGCACATATTCAACGGTTCAGGGAGGAAACAAGAGGTGAATGTCAGGCACACGTCCAGCAGTCAAGGAAGTGTCAGGTCCAAGTGGGAAAATACAGGGGTACGTAAGTAGTTCAGAGAGGTCGATCGAGCCCTCCAGCTGAGAGACAAGACGAAGCCGACCGATTACAGTTTAGGTGTGCATGGTAATGAGAAAAGGCAGGTTGTCGAGGTTGAGTTGGAGGAGTCGTGAGTAGGGCAGAGGGGATTGGAGAGATGGTTAGGTCAGAGAAGTGCGTTGAGTAGTGGTTGCTGTCATGAGCGGGATTGAGTTGCTGTCATGAGCGGGATTGAGAGTACGGTTGTAATGTCCAGGGCCTCACTAATATGGACTGGTACATTGTCAGAGGGTTGGTCTGCCGGCATGAGGTTCGGAGATGTGGATTGAGTCGATCGTTGAAGACGTGAGAGCGTTCGTGTGGACTGAGTATTGTTTTGACACTGGTTCCTCTTCGTTCAAGGGCCAGGCAAAGGAGAGCATGTTTGTTTTGGACTGTGTATTGTTTTGACACTGGTTCTCTTAGTTCAAGGGCCAGGCCAAAGGAGAGTATGCAGGATGTGGATTTGGTATTATTTTTGACATTGGTTCTCTAGCTTAAGGGCCAGGCAAAAGGGGAGCGTGATGT